>NW_025920108.1:1413334-1554587 GCF_902686445.1 Sciurus carolinensis | reverse complement strand
CCTAATAGTGTGCTACTCCCTTGTTCATCAGTTTGTCCTTCCTACTAATCTCACAAAGTCTTCACTACTCACCTCAAATGGCTATCCAAACAAAACACAATGAACCCTTTCTACACTTCACAGATCTCCTTCCTTTTGCACCTCTGGGAGGTCTCCTCACTCACCTCAGTGGGCTCTTCTACACATGTAAAGGAGCCTCTGACACCTCATAGACTCCTACCTATTTGCTGTGAGAGCTCAAAAAGAACTCTCTATGCACATCTTAATGTCCTGATGACACACCAAAGAAAGCCATCACTACTCATATTATGTACCTACATAACTCAGACAGTTGTCCTTTCAGGTCTCAGTGAGTACTCACCATGCTCCTTTGGAATCCCTCTCTAATCACCTCAGAAAACCTGTAAACTCACCTTAGGGAATCTTTACAACACACCTCAGAGATTCAATGGAACTCATCACAGAGGCTTTCCCGATAAAATTCAAATGCTGATTCACACCCTAACCTGAACCTGAACCTAACACTAACCCCCTAACTCTAACACTAACCCCATAATTCAAATGCAAATCTTAAATCTAACCCTAATCCAAACCCAAAGTCCTCAAATTGACCTTAAGCCTACCCCTAGCTCTCCCTTTACAGCTTGGAATTTGCTCTGTACAAAACTCAGAGAACCCTCCCTACACATCTTAGAGTGCTCTCCTAGTACTTTGAATAAAACCCTCACTACTCAGCTCAAGAGAAGAACCTGAACATGTCAGAGAGACATCCCAACAGACTTAAGTGAGTACTCTTTATACTCTTTTTCAAGGACTCTCTGAAGACCTCAGAGAGCCCTTCTGCTAACATCAGAAAACCCACACTGCACTCATCATAAAGCTTTTTTGACTCTCCTCCTATATACACCACAAAGAGGTGTACTTAATTAATCACTCCCACTTAAGTCAACGATCCCTCCTACAAAACCCTTAAAGCCTTTCTACACCCTTCAGAGGGTCTTCCCATCATACCTCATAAAACCCTCTTTATAAAATGAAGAGAACCCACCATCACACCTCAGAGAACCTTTCCTACACACCTCAAAAACACTTCCCTACACATCTAAAAATTTCCTCCCTACTCATATCAAGAATCTTTCATATAGAACTCAAAATCCCATCCTTACACACCTTAAGAAGATTTCCTCCACACTTCATTGAGCAACACCTAAGCAACTCAGAAAACCCTTCTTATGCACCCAAGAGTGTACTCCCTAAAAATGTCAGTGATATTAATTCAAACCTCAGAAGACCTGTGCTATACACCTCAGCAAACCCTACTCACACATCTCAGATAGACTTCACCACTTTTTAAAAAGCTGTCCCTACTCACTTTTGAGGGTTTTACCTACACACCTCATAGATTCCCTTTACTGTCCTAAAAGACACCTTAGTGTGTTCTCCCTACTCATATCTGATGGATATCTCTATTCACTTCAGAGGGCCCTCACTACACAAATGAGATTGCACTACTACGCAGGAAAAGTGCTTTATGACACCTCGTATATACCTTCTGCACACCTAATGGAGAGCTCACTACACACCTCAGAGAGCCTGAACAACAAAACTCAGTGATTCCTTCCATTCATACATACCTCACAGACACCTAACTACACATCTCAGAAAGTCCTCCCAACTTACATCAAGCACCATTCCTACACCACTCAGAAGGCCATCCATACAAACCTGAGAAACCCTTCCTACACACATCATTGAGCAATCCATATGCAATGCAGAGAATAACATCACATGATGCCTCTCTACATTTCTCAGATTGCCCTACTTTTACAATTCAGAGGGCTCTGTTACACACCTCATAGACCCATCACTTAAAAACTCAGTTTGTTCTCCCCATTAATCTCAGAGATCTCTCCTTACTCACTTTAGAGATATATCCCTATACACTCAGGTGATTTCTTAATGCTCACTTAAGGATACCTTCCCTATACACCCCAATCAAGAGTCCTCCATAAAAGACTCAGAATGCCCTTTCAACAAATCTCAAAAATACTGTATATATGCATCTCAGATAGCAAACACCATGTACCAAAAATCTCTGTGGATTCATTCAAATGCCACAACTATAAAACTCAGAGATTCTTTGTTACACTTCTTTGAGTACCCTCCCCAAACCCCTGAGAGATTTCCTGTATGATCCCTCCCAACAAAATTTAGTGTGTTCTACTTCACTTCAGAGAGCCCTGCCTACAAAACTGAGATTGTAAAGGTTAAGGGGTGAACAATTAAAGAGGCAAGACCACAGGATGGCATACAATAAGGAGTGGCTTCCGTGGGAAAGCCAGTTCAATTTTATTATCTACTCCAGGGATATATCAGGTTACATTAGTGCAGTTATTTTGTGCATGTGCAGATCATATAACTTTCCTGCTTCTCAGAGTCCACTAGTACCAAATGTTTTTATAAGAAGATAACATCTTCATGGTTCAAGGACAGAGGGGTTGCAGAATGTTTCTAAGCAAGAGAAACAGAAGGTCTTCATCATCTGAGGTGTGTGCTCACTCAAAGGACTTATGCTCCTCTGTAATTTCTCATGGCCTGAATCTCTATAATTCCATCCTTTTGTTTTGTGTGACCTTTTGAATAGATATGACTTGTCTATTGTTTAAGGAAGGTGGAGGGAGAAAGTAAGACAGACATTGGAAAAATAAGTACAAAATAATAAGGCAAGTGTTCATAAACATCCTCCAATGAAAAGCTGTTGGATCCATGTAAAATTTGGTAACCATGAGGTTAACCAATCTAATAAATTCCAACCTCCATCATCTTGTTGCACCTTCTTTACAATTTCTTTGAGATGATACAATTCCTTTTGAATGGAATTATTGTTATCAGTTAGAGTGAAACAACACAAGTTATTAAATTTATGGCATCCCTTATGATGTAACAACAGGAAATAATCAGTAGAAATCCTATTATCAAGAATAGCTTGATGGTGTTGTTTTTTTCCTCATTAGTATAGTAATTGCCCTTGATCTGTGATTTATATTTTTTACCATAGCACAGGTAATCTCTATTGTATGTTTATAAGCTCCTACTGCTAGGGCAGGAATACCAACTAAAGATAATTTTAAAGCCTCAAATTCTGCTTTAGACAATAGATTAACCAAATCATTATTATCTTTATCTAAGTGTATAGCCCTTTTATGTAATTATTGAGCTGGATGTTGACCTATTAAATCCTGAGGAGAGTGGAGAAATGCTGTTAATCTGCTTAAACAAAAATGAGTTCCATGAAACATATTAGTTGGAATATAGTTAGAGATCTAAGACCACATGAAAAGAACAGATTCCAGTATGCTTCCCATATCTACATCTTGGTGCAAACAAACTTCAAAGGAATGAACAATTTCTGCTAATTGAACCCAAATGTTATAATGACTGCAAGAAGCCAAAGATGGAACAGATTTCTATACAGGGCACCACCAAAAAACAGGAATACAACAGAGAAATAGCACAATAATGGCCAGCATAGTTGTGGAAATTTGGGTAAATTTTACAAAGAGAGATGTAACCAAATTTTTCAGGGAACATTCTAAATCCATCTAGCCTAGCAATTGTTGGGCAGATGTTATTAAAATCTTTAATTCCCCCCAGGACACTATATGATTAGAATATCAGGGGCCCCTTGGGCTTATTTTCCTTTTTTGAGTTTCCTTCTTTCAATCAGGGTCCACTCCATCCAGGATCAAATGGAATTTGGTAATGAGATTGTGAAGTCCTTGATGCCAACTCATGATGATTGATGGATCTCACACACCTAGAATCCAGACAGGAAATATATGTATAGAGTAGCAGCATAATTATTCCTCCATGTAATCAAAGGTAAAGTGTTTTGCTATGTAGGGTTTGATGTAATTCAGTAGTTTACATAAATATTTGTATTGATTCCTTAGGGATGAAGGGTCTGTCCAAGGCAGAAGAGTAGTGATGTGTATTATCTCATATTCTACATTAACAGCACTCACTGTGAACAAGGAAATATTGAGAGCACTATTAACATGAGTGAGGTTAGGTCCCCCTTTTCAGTTTTGTTTTAAAAGGCACATTTTAAGTGTGTGGTGTGCATGTTTAACAGGTCTGTTCAGTAGAATTGTGAGGAATTACATGGGTTAAAATTATATTCTATTGATTATAAAATTGAGCAAATGTGCTAGAAGTTTAAGCAGGGGGACTGTCGGTTTTTAAGTGATGAGGTTTACCTTGGTGGCAATGAAGAGGAGCACATGATAGATACAGGCTGAGACTTTCTCTGAACAATGTGCATTGAAGGATGTATCTACAATAAAATGTAAGAAAGAATAGGGGTGGAAGGGAGGAAAATGAATTACATTCATCTGCCAAAGACTATTAGAACCTAAACTTTGAGGGTTTATGGTTTCCCAAGTAGAACAAAATGGTATGCAATGAGATAAATTATTAATGATGAAACAGGTATGTCAAGAGGAAATAGAAAATGCTTTCATTAAAGAATGGGCATTTTGATGAAAAATTGTGTACTTCTACAGCATCTGAAAAGAGAAGATAAAAGAATTTTATAGCACCATCAGCATGAGCATTTCCTTCAGTGAGTGGTACAGGAATCTTAGTATGGCTACGTATGTGAGCAAGAAATATTGGAGCTGTATGATCCTGTAAAAGAGATGAAAAAGTGATAAACAGGCATAACAAATTAGAGTCCATATGAAGTGACAAAATTGCAGAGAAATTTTGAGGCATCAGTTTGGCTGTATACTGAGTGTAAGAAACCCACGAAATACCACACCAAACAGGGGAATTAACATAAGAGGGTTTATTAAGCAAACAGAGAGTCTACCTCCAGGGTAAGAGAGCAAATGAGAGGAAAAGAGAAAGGGTGCATGCAAGAGAGAGTGTGAAAATCAAGGAGAAGAGAAAAAGACAGTGAGTAGGAGAGAGAAAGCATGAGAAAAGATGGCAGGGAAGCTATCCTTAAGCAGTTGAATTCTGCCGGACTAACAGGGGACCAGTAATGGAGAAGGATACTTGCAAGCTAACTGATGAACCAATAGCTAGCTAGGATATTCACAGACTGACAATTAGTTGGGAGGCAGGGAAATGGCTGCAGTGTAAAAGGTGCGGGAGCAGCTTTATATTATATTACATTTCCCCTTTTCTGTTTTTATAAGAAAATCTTTTGTTCTCCAGTTCTTTCCTGCTTTATCTCTCCTTCCTCCTTAAGTGACTAGGGCTGGTTTTTCAGATGAGATGCAAAAAAGTTCATTCTCTCAGGGGCATTCTTCAACTTCCAGACTTCCAGAGGCAGATGGCTTTCATGGACTTTATTTCCTTGATTTGACTGATGATGTATTTCTACACTAACTACCTGTCCCCAATTCTGGCTTCATTCCCCCCCCCTGTAATTTTAGGAATTCCTTTATTGCTGTAGGGAAAGGGGGGTGATGACTGCTCTGACTTCTTTGAACTGGAAGGGAGCAGTGTGGGGAAGCATTTTTGAGTTCCCTTTTAAGAAATTGGGTCAATTGAGGGGTCCATGGTAGAAGTATGGTTGGGGAAGAGCAGGTTGTAAAGGCATCTGGGGGTGGGTGCTTCTGTGAGAGAAGAACAAAAAGACATGAGTACTGAAATGAGATTAATACAATATAAATGTTGCAGAATCTGGAACATGCCAATGAATATTATGAAGGTGACAGAAGTCAATAATCCCTCACCAGGGGGTGAAAGCACTGAGAAGTTGTTCCCATAACAAGGCATAGCAAAGGCTGGAGAGAACAAGGCCTTTATTTGTGAACTTTAACATTGTCCAGGTTATCAGGAATGTAAACAAAACATTTAGTAGAGATCTCTATATTTCTGTTACTAGAAAACATAGATTAAGCCTACCTGTGTCTGTAGACCTTAAAAATCTTCTGACTCTGGCAGTTTCTCTTGATAGTTATCAGGCACATTTGCCTAAGAATCTCTCTTTTGTAGCTTCCAGTCTTTATTCTAGTGGGCTAATACAAGGGTACATCTTAAGTTACATTTAACTTTTATTTCTTTTAAATGTCCAAGAATGGCTATATTTTGGTATTAACTCTTTTGCTAGGCATCTAAGATCAAGCTGGTCAAAGTGACCTGTTCCTGTCTGTTAAAGAGTCAGCTGAGTTCCCACAGGGGTCACTCATAGAGAACTTGAGAGCATTAGTCTTAGTGCCATTCATTAGGCAGGGTTTCCTCGAAGAGGTGTCTTCCCAGAAAGCACCAGTGATGTCTCCCTTTTTCCTTGACTCTCCTCTGCCTCTGCAGCAGGTGCACTGATTGGCTTTTCATCCTCTAGTCCTCTCATCAGTCTCCCTGATCAGGGAGGTCCTATGACCCAGAGATTCAGAGCTCCTTAGAAAAGTCCTCTTGTTCCCTGGATTCAGGCTGACTGAGGGCAAGACCCAAATAATGGCTTTTCTTGACCTCTGTATTTAATTTCAATCTCTAAGTTCGATCTTAGCCATCCAGCAAGCCAGTCTCACCTGTCATAATGTAATAGTGCTGAATTTTAATTTCAATATCTATGACTTTACAGTTAGTTACCCCTTTTATCTAATTGGTGTCTAGATTATCTGTCCTATCCATTTTTAAAATTTTAATTTTATGAATGCTTATATTTAACACAAAAGCAAAGGCCTTGTCTTGAAGCAGTACTTCTGCAAAATATTATTCAGGCAACAGATAGAGTTTACAAGGAAAACACAAAATGCAAACACCAACAGTAAAACATTCAATTTGTGCAATAGTTATCTTGAATTTTGGCTGAGTTTTTCATTGTATCCCCTGTTTGAGATCACAGTAATCTTTAAAACAAACATCAAACTTTTGAACAGAATTTCAATAAGTTAATGTCTGGCTTACTTTGGAGCCATTCTAACATGCAGCAGGGTGAGTCAGAGCCTCATCTCAGATAAGGTGGGGCTCTTCACAAATCTTACAATGTTCTAATACTGAAGCTATTTTTTTTCCTCTTTTGCCATGACCAACGTGACTAAATTCTCAAGTTGAGTGAGGGGCAAAGGGGTATTAGAAAATAAAGGCTTATAAACAAGATTTTGAAGATTAAGCTGAGATCAGGTGGAGCTCTGTCCTCTGACAGAAATGCAGATCTAAAGAGTTATGTAAGCAATCTTTATTTATATATGTCTTATTATTAGGTTAAATACTATGTAAGCATTATTCTTTGTTTTCAGGAAAGTTACAGAGACTAGGACATCTATGTAACTTTTTCACAGCTGCAAAGTGCAATGTTGGGAGCTCTGTGTAGCTCTCAAGGAAGTCCACTGTTCAAAGTTACTGTAAGGTGGTCAGGAACCAGAGAAGGGAGCTGATGAAACACTGGTTTTCTAGCAAAAGGATTTCTTCCTGCCCAAGAGCTGTGTGCCTGAGATCAATATCAGAGCTGAGAGGACTCCTGGATAGACACTCCGCAGGGAGGGTACTGCACAGCAGTTAGGCATCTTGTGCCCCTGCACAGGAACACTCCAAGGCACCAGGCATGCCACAGTCATGAGGTCAGAGACCCCAATCTCAGTAACTGTTGTTGCATTTTTGCTACTGCACATTACACTCCTACTTAAATGTCATTTTAAGAAGTTTACAGATATTGACTCCTGAGTCTATAGGAACATTAGTTAACACAATTTAACATTATACCTAAAACATGAATTGAAGAAAGACTGAGAGAGCTTTTAACTTTCCTTTTGTGTGGCAAATTGGCAAAATGCTTTCATGTTTCACAATATTAACCTTTAAACAAATCAAGCTCTCAGTAACTTTTAGAAATACATTTACATTAATTTTTATCTCAGTGTAAAAAGTAACAAATTTTACATATACTCTATTGATGACAGGTCCTATAATAGAATATTATACCTGGAAAATAATTCACTCATCTTATTGTAAAAAAAAAAAAAAAACAAGATATCAGACAAGTGCAAAAAAAAACCAAGGTGTCAGACAAGTGTACCAACAGTACTTGGTGTCTCTTTCCTCTTAAAAAAAGTCCTAGAAAAATTGATGTTAGATATTTTAAAAACATCAAAATTTTACTAGTTTGATCACCTCGAGACTTGTGAGTTAATTTTAAAGACCAAAATTGTGAGCTCAAAAATATAGCATTTAAGAAAAACAAGAGTAATTGTCATTAATTATATCATGAGAGAGTGAGAAGGAGAAGAGCAGAGAGAAGAGGTAAAAGGGAGAGATAAAGTGTTCTGTGTTGCAGCCCAGGATAAATTTAAAATGGACACTTTTTTTTCCTTGGGTTTGAGACTGGTCTCCCACTGAGCATTCTGGTTTCCTCCATTTACATTTCAATGTAAGGCTTGACTGAAATCTGAAAGGGGCTATCAGGTTCTAGCAGAAACTTGATGCCTAGGGCATTTTAACCCATTTTGCTTGTTCAATTCAGGATGCAGAAAATTGTGAAACATTATTGCCCACTACTTTTGAGGAATGGGGCTGCTATTTCATACTTCTTACTGGTACATGCCACTGACTGTTGGGCTGGTTACTCCCTTCACACCAGCATATGTGGGACCTCCTGGCAAGAAGACTAGGTGGGCTAGGCAGGGGAATGGAAGCAGAAACAGAGCTGAGTCAAAGTTAGAGGAGGAGGAGAGATTAAGAGGGGGAGAAGAAGTCAAAAGGAAGTGTTCAAGTTTGCAGGAAAAGCCAAGAAGCAAGAAAGAAGAGAGTTGAAGATAAGGAATTCCTTTCCATCTGCCTGCTCACTCACAGAAGTTATGTGCCATTACATGATCATTTTGGATTGAATATCTAAAGTGTACTGTGTGGCCAAATATCATTAAGTTTTGATGGCTTTAAGCCAGCAGACATAGGGTTCTAAAGTTGTCTAATAGACATCCAGGTGTGAATCTGTCAGAATGGAGGACCCAGATCCCATGGTGGAGACTAATACAGCTGAGTCTGTGCCCTGGCATCCTGAGGTCACAGAGTAGTTGACCAGAGATGAAGAGGTAGCACAGTGATGGTGTCATCACACAAGCATCAGTCTGTGTCGGGCAAAAGTCAAGGAATTTTGAGAACCTGAGGTCAGGGTATTGAGGGTGAGTGCGAGCATGAAGATGAGCCTCAACCCTCAGAGAGAAACTCCACCATAAAATGAGAAACCCACTGGGCAGATGAGACCGAATAAGGGGACCAGCTGTAATTATAAAAGTTGTGCTTGGGGGTATCCCCACCCGTCAGCTGCCTCAAGGGTCCCAGATACTCAACAGTCGCTTCTCAGGTCAGCAGAGGAGTGTTTAAATTGGCCTAAGGGAACCCACCTAGTGAACTCACCAACTTGAAGTCCGGTGATAGATGCAGAACAGAGCAGAGCACCCAGGCAGAATGGAAGTTGAAGCTTGGTCTGGGGGGCACTGGGGTGTCAGATGTGGTTCCACTTGCTTAAGAGACAGTGGAAGAGCCATTCTGTGTCACAGTAACAATGTAAGAAACCCACAAAAACCATGCCAAAAATGGGAATTGGCATAAGAGGTTTTATTAAGCAAACAGAGTGTCTCTCTGCAGGGTAAGAGAAAAAATGAGAGGAAAAGAGAAAGGGCGCATGCAAGAGAAAGTGTGGAAAGCAAGGAGGAGAGAGAAAGAAAGTGAGTAGGAGAGAGAAAGCATGAGAAAAGATGGCAGGGAAGCTATCCTTAAGCAGTTGAATTCTCCTGGGCTAACAGGGGACCAATAATGGAGAAGGATACTTGCAAGCTGACTTATGAACCAATAGCTAGCTAGGATATTCACAGACTGACAATTAGTTGGGAGGCAGGGAAGTGGCTGCAGTGGAAAGGGTGGTGGATCAGCTTTATATTATATTACACTGAGAATCTGAAATCATGTTTAAGGCAATGGAAAACATACAAAGAGCTAAAGTAATTGCAGTTAATTTGGCCCCCTGAGGAGAAGCTTGAGGTCATGTGTAACAATCTGTCCATTTTTTATCAATGGATATAAATATTACACCCCATTGTTTTCCTCCATCAGTATAGACAGAAATCCCATTGGAAATCAGAATAGAGAAGATTATAGAAGGAGCATGAGAGACTTGGCACATTAAGGAAAGGTGTTCATCTAGAAGTGCATGGAAAGCAATAGGAGCTAAAAAGTCTGTTAAGATAGTTTGAAAAAGAAAACTGTAAATATTGTAAATGTAAAGTCTTTCCATAAGATAAAGTACATGAGCATCTGTTTCTTTAAGATCAAATGTAAAAGATAGATGTAAGTGATAAAATGCAATTGTGACTCTCTGAGATCAATTGAGCATACATATCAGCATAAGGGAGAACATCTCTTCCTGAAAATTGAGAAGAGTGTAAAGACTCTATTATACTTAAGCCTTGATTATAAATGGCAACAACTGCAGTGAATATATAGGCTTTTCAGTAAATATTATTAGAGATAAAGGAGCATTGAGTGTTGGGAGTCTATCTATAAAATTGTAGATAATTTCTCATTAACACACCAAAGAGCTGTAAGCAGTGCAGGAGTTAACTGGAAAAAACTGGTGGGATTATGTTGCTTTTCTTAACATCTGAAAAAAGAATGACAGCATATCAGTAGTTAAAAAAATATACAGTTGGGTCCAATTTAAATGCCCTAAAAGTTGATGCAAATGAAATAAGGAAAATGTGGAAGGAAAAGTCAATTTTGGAATATGAGTAACATTGGAGTATTTTGTGTCCTAAATAGTTAATAGGGAGTTGTCATTGGATTGTTTTCTGTGACCACAAGGATGCCAGATTGTAATACAAAGTGTTGCAATTTCATTAAAGAATCTTCTGTTAAATATTGGCCCAGCAATGAAAATATCATCCATATCATGATAAATAAGAATATGTGGGAAAAGTGTCAGAAAGGCTGAAGAGCCTTATTCACAAAATGTTGATGTAATGTTTTGCTATTTAACATAATTTGAGGAGGAAATGTCCATTGATATCTATCAATAGGCTTATGATAATTGAATACAGGAACTGTGAAAGCAAATTTACCTCAATCATCAGGAAAGACAGGAGTAGTAAAAAAACATTTTGTGTCTATAACATGTAAGAAAAAATCCTGAGGGATTAGATTAGGGTTAGGCAATCCACATTAAAGTGGACACATAGGTTGTATACATTTATTAATTCCTCTTAAATTTTGTAATAATCTCCATTTCCCTGATTCCTTCTTTATGATAAAAATGGGTGTATTCCATGGAATGGTAGAGGGTTCAATATGTCCCAGTTATAACAGTTCTTGAATGAGGGCCTCCAGGATTAATCTTTTCCTTAGACAATGGCCATTTTTCTATCAAGAGTGGAGAGGTAAAATTCCATTTTAATGTCAAGGCAATCAGAACCACAGAGGTCCCTACAGAAAAGGCAATTTGACAGACATTTGCAATTGTATATGTAGGTTGAATATGAGTAATAACTTGCTGAGGGTTGGAAGGGACAGAGCATTGTAACCATAGAGAACATGTAGACACCTGTTCATTATTTTCTCCAATGCCTCATACATGAGGCCATATTGAGAGGGGTAAATTTGCAACATCAGCACTGGTTTCCAATAACCCTGTGATTGACTGCTCATTTAAAAAAAAGGGTTAACTTTGGTCTAGTTTCAGTAATAGGTAAACAGGCTGTGATGATAGTGGACACAAATCCTGCATTTCCCCTTTCATTATATACTTCCCCAGGGATACTTACTTGAGCATCCTTAGTAGTAATCATAACTATCCATGCATTCCCTCTTGTGACATGAAAGGATTTGTGGACAGAGCTTCTGTTTGAATATGAAACATTTCCTAAATATACATGTGCATTGCAGGTGAAAAGGGTTCCTCCTCATTTTATTTTTCCCCCTCCTGGGTCAGAAGATGACCCATAATTTAGTTCTTTGACTTGTCAGCTTCTGTGGCATGAGAAGATTTTGTGAATATGTTGCTTCTTGGTACTGAGTAGGAACTATTACTGGTAAAACATCTGTGATATGCATAGCCTTTGTGACCTGTGTAGACTCTGTAATATCTTTAAATTCTTTGATCTAAGTAGCCTATATGACCTGTGCAGTAGTTATAGCCTGAGTAGCCTTGATGACTTCAAAGGCCACACTATGAGCTAAGTAGTTTCTATGACCTGAGAAACTTAAATAACCTTAGTAACCCCTATGAGTTACATAACTTCCTGACCAACAAAACCTCTATTCCATTCATAGCTTCTATGACTTGCATATCCTCTTTGGTCTGAATGATCTCTTTTACCTGCACACCCTGTTGATCTGAGGATCTTCTGTTCTATGAAGATTTTATGTCCTGAGTGTACTCTATTATCAATACATTTTATATCTGCATATATTTTATAACCTCAGGAGCTTAGAAGAATAGAGTATCATCTGTGACCCTAATGGCCTAAATAAACTTAGTAGCTCCTATGTAGCCTGTATGGTCCTATTTACCTCTATTACCTAAGAGATATCTATCACCTGTATATCCTCTATAACTTGAATAGCCCCCATGACCTGAGTAGCCTCTATTGCCTGCATACTATCTATAACCTGAGGGATCTCTATGAACTGAGCAATCTCTTTGAAAATCTCAACCTGTATGACACATATAGCATTTAGGGATTGCAAGGCTTAAATTTTCTAGAGTCTCTTTGACCTGTAGAATCTTGAAAATTCTTTGATGACATCAGTTGATTCTATGAACTGTGCAAACAGAATAAAATGTGTAACCCTTATGTCCTGAACAGCCTAAAGGACTTGACCTGTGTAAACTCCATGGCATGAGTAGCCTCTATGAAGAGCATATCATACACTCCCTGTGCCTCTGTCATCTTGTAAGCTCTATTATCTCTGTAACATCTATTGTGTGGTATTCTTTATGGTCTTTCTAGCTTCTATGGCCCCGATATTTTCTATGACTTGTACAACTCTACGAAATGTGCAGACATAGTGGCCCAAATCATTTCTAAATTTTGGCATTGATATTGTTGGCATTTTTTAGCCAAGTTTATTGTGATATTCAGGAGCAGAAAGCAGAGCAGAAATATTTAGGAAATCCATACACAACAGAATGAAACTAAACCCCTATCTCATCCTGAACAAAACTCAGCTCAAAATGGATCAAGGACCTTGGAATCAAGGCAGAGACCCTTCATCTTATAGAAGAAAAAGTAGGTCCAAATCTTCAACAAGTCGGCTTAGGATCAGACTTCCTTAACAAGACTCCAATAGTACAAGAAATAAAAGCAAGAATCAATAACTGGGATAGATTCAAACTAAAAAGATTTCTCTCAGCAAAGAAAACTATCAGCAATGTGAAGAGAGAGACTACAGAGTGAGAGAAAATCTTTGCCACTCATACTTTAGATAAAGCACTTAATTTCCAGAATATATGACAAACCCAAAAATCTCTACACCAAGAATACAAATAATCCAATCAACAAATGGGCTAAGAAAATGGACACTTCACAGAAGAAGATCTACAAGCAATCAATAGATAAATAAAAAAATGTTCAATATCTCTTTTAATAAGAAAAATGCAAATCAAAACTACACCAAGATTCCATCTCACCCCAATTAGAATGGCGATTATCAAGAATACAAGCAACAGTAGGTGTTGGAGAGGATGTGGGGGAAAAGGTGCACTCATACATTGCTGGTGGGGTTGCAAATTTAGTGGAGTCACTCTGGAAAGCAGTGTGGTGATTCCTCAGAAAACTTGGAATGGAACCACCATTTAACCCAGCTATCCCACTCCTTGGCCTATACCCAAAGGACTTAAAATCAGCATACTACAGAGATACAGATACATCAATGTTCATAGCTGCTCAATTCACAATAGCCAGGTTGTGGAACCAACCTAGATGTCCCTCAATTGATGAATGGATAAAGAAACTGTGATATATATATATATATATATATATATATATATATATATACACACACAATGGAATATTACTCAGCTATAAAGAATAATAAAATTATGGCATTTGCAGTCAAATGGATGAAATTGGAGAATATCATGCTAAGTGAGATAAGTCAATCTCAAAAAACCAAAGGACAAATGATCTCGCTGATAAGCAGATGATGACACATAATGGGGGGTGGGAGGGGGCAAGAATGGAGAAAGGATGGACTGTATAGAGGGAAAAGAGGGGTGGGGGAAGAAAAAAATAACAGAATGAATCAAACACTATTACCCTGGGTAGATATATGATTACAGAAATGGTATCACTTTACTTCATGTACAAACAGAAACAAGATATATCCCATTTTACAAAAAAAATAAATTAGAAAACAATGAAATGCATGAAGAAGTACCAATCAAATTTATTGTTTCCACACAAATGCAAGCCTTTTGCTACACCTAATTGTACTTTGGAGAACACCAACATGGCAAAGTGATATTTGAAAACTTTTTATATTTGACTAAGTTTAACTATTAAGGTAGAATTTAGATTACAGAGTGTATGATGACAATCACAAGTCTGCTTGGAATAACAAAAATCAAAATGTAGCCTTAAATCTCTTATACATTTAGAAAACAATGTTAACTATCAGAAATTGACTTAGTCAAAGTAAGCAGATGTAAGATACCACTTCACATGACAGTGTGGCCTTTCTATGTTAGATACAATGTACAAAGAGAACACTTATTGCCAGTAAGCTTATACAAACTTTCATTTTATAAATTCTTACAGAAAACTTACACAAGGCTTAGAGAGATAGAGTTCTCAGATGCATATATATACTATATCACATATATTTAGGGTGTCTACTATATTGTTATAAACTAAGCAACAGTTGTTTTTTAACCATTTATTGATTCTGCAACTCTCTCCAGTCATTTAGTTGGATGAGAAACTGTTCTAGCAAGAATTACTTTGCACCAGTCATAATTATTCCCTGGCAAAATGGGATCCCCTGTTAGATCTTAAAAGGGGAGAATATTCCTGTATCCATTCCAGAAACTGAGAGCTCTGGAATATAGTGCCACATCATTTGTGGACAGCAACCACCAACCTCCATGGGAAATGGTGCTGGAAGGCAGGGCAGAGGCCAGGTTCTCTTTGACCATTTCGTACAGCTTAGGGGGATTTTGTGGGATCCCCCTCAGCTTAGGTGTAGTGTGCTTGACTTCAATGAGATTATATGCAACTTCCTGAGACCAAACTGAGATTTGGCATCTTCAACTTACTTTTTGATGCTTCAGACCCCTTGTATGCAACTGCACAAATGCATAAAGAATCTCTTTCATATACTTTAACCCTGGCAGACCAACTTAATATATAATAATCCAGAAATATCATTTAAAGTCCAGATTGTTTAACAGTAAACCCTCTTTTTCTTAGACAGGCTTATTCCTCTAGGATCAAATTCCAGATTTTGTTAAACTAAACTATCATTCTCTAATCACACTTGTACCTATATGTACAGACAAGAGAGGATCACCAAAATCAGGGATAACATATGGGAACCTTTTAAACAAACAAAGCTGCATGTACAAATTTATTTCATTTACTTTAATTTGGACAGATCAACTCCAACTGAAAAATTGTACAATAATCTAGGAAGCTATTTAAGAGTCAGATTACTACAGTAAAAAAAAATTATTATAGACTTAAAGGTGGCCCTATTTTGAACTCAATTTACCTCCAACAGACCAATTAAAACTGCAATATTGTATAAGAGAGAAACAGAGAGAAACAACCAAAGAGGAATCCCAAAACCATGGCCAAAAGATGGAAACTTTTAAATTGACCAGGCAAGATCTTTCACAAGAGACTAACCATAGAACCAGTGAAGTACAAGCCACATATCAAAAGGGGCATTAGTATATACAAATAAACAGAAAACCAGAAGGAATTTCAAAGACCAAGGCCAACAAACAGATGAGAACCTAGAGGAGATAAGAAGGGAGTACTTATCTCTAGGTTCTTAAGCCTCACTGAATCATGATTCCCACACAACTGGAGCCACAGATGTCCCAAGAAGAAGAAATCATATATACCCACAAAGAAGAATTAGGTGTATGGAATCAAGGGTCTTGGTGTACACACCAAATGGCCAAGGCCAATATCAAATGGCAAAGGGTGTCACAATTTCTTGTATTCAGTTTCCTTTTTCTCAAAATAAGGCAACTGATAGAGCAACATGTGCAGTTCAGGGAAAGAAAGCAGGAAGTTTCAGAAGTTAAAAGAGGTTCAATAGCTCTTGGGACAGTCATTAAATCCCACCCTCTACTCATGGAACAGCTCTTGTGGTTGGGTCTGAGGCAAACTCACACCATCACCAAATTTCTTCAGCAGTCTGTTCTCAACAAATTTATCAATCATCTTGTGTTCTCATCATGGAAGTGGGAGTCACTTGAAGACCAAGCCTGACCAAGAAAGCTGGAGTAGAGGCTGCTCTCAGGTCCCATCTAGGGTGCCAAATTTATTGCCAAAATCTCAGTCCTTATTCCAGATGCCAATCTTATTTTGAGGACACAGTTTTGAGCAAAAGGAAGAAGATGATTTATTGTTTTGCTAGCAAAGAAGAAACAGGGGGTTTCTGTCCTAAAGTCTGTTTCTCTCCATCAGCAGGAGCAGGAGACTTTTACAGGGGTGATTCAGAGAAAATGAGTTTAGGGGGGAGAGTTCATAAAGACAAAGATCAAGGAAGAGAAAATGAGAGAGGAGAATATTAGAAAAAAGATCATGGAGGAGAATTTTAGGGAAAAGAAGATCAGGGAGAAGTTCAGGGAAAAGGTGGGGAAAAAGATAAAAATATGTAAGTTTCAAAGTTACAAAGGATATAGCGAAAGCATCATGTGATGTGTTTCAAGGTGAGTAGTCAATTCTTTTCTGTTACTCCTAAATGATTTCTCCATGGTTATTAACAGAGAAAACATTAACTTCTTTCTAAAACTTTATGTTCATTATACTGCCTGCTTTTTTTTATTTAAAAGTTTAATTTTTAAAATATTGTACCTTTCTAACATATAGTAATTAAAGCCCATCTGTTTTAAATCCTTTTTCCAATTTTGTATGGAAAAGACTGACAATAAAATCAAAATAATACTCAGGAAATACTGTTACCATTCATCATGAAATGGAGAAAACTATATTATTTTAGCCAATTAGAAAAACACAATTAAATCTTTGTATTGTACTTACTACTACTCACCTAGTTCAATTAATTAAATATGTGGCAGCTGGTCAAATATTTATCCCAATTTATTTTATATCTGTGAGTTCATCCTAACCACTGAAAGAATTTTCCTGAAGTATCTGAAGAATAACTGATAGAAGGAAGAACCAAAGGCTGCCACTTGCCTCTGATGGTTGAGTACAAATGGTCTTAGTACTGAATACTAACTGTTGGACTCAGATTATTTCAACAAATTAAATGATCCAGGACATCACCCAGTCTTTGTCCAAGTGTGAGACATGAAAAGACACATGTTTGTTATTTCAGGGGCTGCTTCTGTTTGGTTGTTGCTTATTTTAGAAAATTATTATTTCCATTAAGATGATTTGTGAATATGATTATACATTTCTTATGAGATCAGACATTTAGAAAATATTCTGAAAAAATTTGGTCAGAAATTTTGCAAGATAGCAGCATTTTATAATTATTATTTCATCAAATACATCAGTTTTAAGTGTTTGGGATATTCATAAATAATAAGTAATAATAACAAATAATTATACATGACTGATATTTTGAAATATCTAATAAACATAAAATTTTGAAAAACTTTTTAGGAACTGATTACCTAAAATAATGTTTACATCAATGGATATATAGTTTGTGACTTCATGAAAACATTCAAGTGGCCTAAAAGGTCATCTCATAAGCAGTATGTGGAAAACACATGGTGTAAATTTATTTGAGATGGGTAAGATCAATATCAAAAGTCATCTATAGAACTAGATGGTGGGCATATTTCCCTAATGTATCTAAAAATAGCAATTTTTCAGTAGAAAAGAATGTATATAAAAGAATTTTAGCAAACCATATTAACAAAACAGAAACTCATTTGGATGCTTGCAATATTCATAGCAATAGACACCTTAGATAAAGAAGAAATGGTCTTCTATTTTTAATATTACCATATTTGCTAAGAAGCTAATCCATGAAAGATGAAGAAAAACATATTCCTCCCTAATAACTGAATGTAGGTTATGAAAAAATAGATTTTATGATTCTATATAGTTCAGTAATTTAAATATCATAATAAGTCTTGTCTGCTTATTGGCCTCCAGACTGAGCACAAATGAGGCACCTGAAAAGAATGTGGTGAAGTAGGAGGATTTATCTTTTGGAACTAAGTCCTGTGTTCACACCTCATCTGCCAAGTCCCAGTATTGTGATGGGCTGACAGATCTGGCTCCATGAGAATATTATAGGCCAGACTCTAAGGGAAATGACTAAACAGACTCCACTTTGCTCTGAGACTCCAAGTAATGTAGGAAATAAGTTTCTCCCATGGGAACACCCCACCTCTGTACACATCACAAGTTACTTAGCATGACATGTTTAATAATATACAAAGGCAATTCCTATGTAGTAAAAATTGCTCTCCTTTGACCTCTATTGCTCTTAACCAATATACCATGTAAACAGTAATTGTGTGGATGTCAGCAACCATTCTTTATTTTGTACCTAGGTAAGGATCAGTTTGACCCACTTCCCCCTCTGTTGATGATCTCATGATGTTAGTTTGTAATTTTGAATCATAGCAACAGACACTTATGATTGATGTGATTTTTGGTATAAAAACCCCTACAACTCTGTGGTCAGGGCTGTTCTCCCAATAGCCATTTCTTGGGGCATTGTGTGAGACATTCAGCTGGGCAGCTTAATAAAGACTCTCAAATTTGGACTTCTCAGTGGTGATCGGTCTGTTCTTAAGTTGCACCCCATAACAGTATATGATAAACATCCTGAGCCCAAGTGTCCAATATGTAAAACAATTTTCCTTGAGAGATTGCTGGAAAATTAAATTCAAATACATCTGGCTCTCTTCATATAGTACTTAAAGTATAGAACCCATTCAAATTTTTTAAATAAATTACTGATGAATACCCTATATTTAAAAATTATGGACTTGTTCCTATACAAATAGCCTCCCTAGTAAGATCTTTAATTTTACCTAGTGCAAAACCTTGGATGGAGAGGTTTTTCTTTATCTTTACTATTTATAACATCTTATCCAATTACATAGTTGCAATGTAGGTATTTTTCTATTGAAATGCATGCTGAATGTTTTATTCAATTGTATTTTAAGAAATTCAGTTGTGTAGAGAGGCAATTGTCTGTAATTCTGGCTACTTACAGGCATCTGAGGGAGGAGGATCCAAATTTTGATATCAGTCCAGTAAACCTCATGAAATTGTCAGCAATTTAACAAGACCCTGTATCAAAATTAATTTTACAAAAATGAAATAAAAAGACTGGAAATGTAGCAAGGTGTTTATATGCACCTGAGTCCAATCCTCAGTCAGAAAAAGAAAACCTTGAATTATTCAGTACACCTTGTATTACAACTTTTACTCAATGAAATTTCTTTTCTCATCAAAATTAAAAGTGAGCCAGGTGTGGTGGCACATATCCATAATCCCAGCTGTGGGAACTTGGGCCAAAAGGATCATGAGTTCAAAGCAAGTTTCAGCAAGTTAGCAAAGCCCAAAACAACTCAGCAAGACCATGTCTCTAAATAAAATGAAATAAGGGCAGGGAATGTGGCTCAGTGCATATCCCTAGATTCAATTCCAGATACCAAAAAAAAAAAAAAAAAACAGAAAAGATGAAGTTAATGGTTAAAAAAACCTACATGGCTGAAACATCGAGAAATTCAGAAGAAAATAAAGCAGTAATAGAGATTGCAAACTCCACATTGATTTATAGAGTAGGATATAAAATAAAATGGACTTGTTATCAAATGGGGATTCAACTAACTACTATATTGGTAATCTAGAAGTCACTTAATTTCTCTGAATATCAAATTTTTATATAATGAGGAAAATAACTGCTTTGAATAGTTTTAATGATTAATGTCTTTAAACTAATGCCTAACACACCACAAGATCTTAATAAATGCTAATTTTCCTTGTATTAACAACATCATATTAATTATAACATTTTGCCAAATTTTGATTTATCCCTACATGTAACTTATTTATACCATGGCTCAATTTTAGTGTGAGGGTATAGATATTAAAACTAAAGCATTTACTATTCTCTAGTGATTAAATTCTAATTGTGCAGAATGAGTTTTGAAAATACTCTTACTTGATGTTTGACAAATAACAAGGCTAGGTGTTATCTGCATTGACATTTATTGTGGAAAACAAGTGAATACTCTTAGGAATACCTAAAATATATTCCAAATATGTCTTTATCCAAATGTCTGTAAATATTATGTACCCAGCTATAGATCTTGTTCTCTTACTGGAACAATGACAATAGCCTTGTGTCTATCTGCTTTTCATTTGACCACCCTCCAACTTGAATAAATTTGAGTAGGTTGAGTAGATATTATTTTCTAACTTCTATTAATGTTTTAAAGCATGAATTATAGCACATTCCAATGACAACTCTGCAAAATAAAATCCAAGTTCCTTATGATAGTCATTGTGGTTGTAAACTTCGAAGATGGCCCTAAATGACACTTGCTTCCTGATATTTCCATCTTCTGTGCATCCTTCCAGGCCATACAACAGTTTGTTTAGCCAAAAGCACACATAAGAGATGGTGGTACATTGCTTCAGAAAGATGTTTCACTATAAAGAAAGTGACCTACCATGTTACAAGAAGATCTGTGAAGAGGCTCACATGGAAGGAATTAAAATGCCTCCCCAGTAGCCAGTGAGGATATGAGGTTCTAGCACACTTACCCATGAATTTGAAGTACATCCATGAGTTGATCCTTGAAATGACTACAACCTCAGGTTGCCCCTTGATCCAGAAACACCCTGCTAGAAACTCCCAATTCCTGATTCAGGAAAGGTACAGGAGATGGTTAGTTTTAAAATATTATATTGAGGGACAATTTGATATACAGTTTTTCCTCCCACTTCCTGAGTGGTAAACTGCTTGCTACCTAGAGTAATTTTCCCTCTGGCTATCCCTAAATACCCTCTGTCTTTTATTTACATCATACCCTATTTTCTCCACAGTGCTAATCAAATACCCTCCATCTTTTATTTTACATTGTACCTTATTTTGTCAGTGTACTAATTAAACATCTGTAATTTTCCCACACTCATATAAAATATAAAAATCACATGAAAATATAACACCCAAAAGAACAGGGAGCAGATCATCAATTCTTCATTGTATATTTATTCAGGGCATGGCAAAAATACCTCCATAAAAATGTGTTGAACACTAACTAATTGAAACATTTTTTGCAAAAACCAAACAAACAGACCTCCAGGTATGAACTACAATGATAGAGGTGAAATCTTTTTAGTGAAAGCTTTGAGTAGAAATGGTAACTTTGCTAGCAGAGCTAAAATATTTAATGATAACTGGAAGAGAGTGTGCAGTATATTTACCAGGTTTTGTTCACAATAATTAGATAATTGTAGAGAAAGAGATGTAACTTCTCCCTCTGCAGAGCTCTTTTCAGTTTTAAGTATCCATCAATTAGCAGAGTAGAATGGGGCAACCTTTTGCATTATTGTCTGGCATTTTCTGAACCATCCTTCTGAGCCCAGGAAAGAACTGACTCCATCCATGTGGCAGGTGGTCCCAGAGGTAGAGAAAGAATGAAATTGGAGCTTCCTGTTCCCAAGTGAGAAGACCTGCTGAGAGTCTTACAGCAGGTTAATTTGTTGTATATAACCATACACAGATAACCTGGAAAAACACGCCACAGGATAGATATTTTAGATAACCTCCCAGCTGGGGTTTCTGTGTAGAAACCTTAACACCCCCACACATACTGTCACACTCTCACAACATCATAAATAACTGCAGGATGCTCCTCCAGGTGTCTATTTTATGGAACCAAGATCTCTTTGGAACTAGTGTCCTTTATGTAACAATGATGAGATATTGCAGATGCACAGGCATAATTTAAAATGCCCATTTGACAAAATATTTAATTGATCTTTCTCATTGGACACATTTTGTAACTTGTGAAAAATTCTTGACATTTCTGGTATAAAACAATTATAAAATATCAAAGTTTTATTGTAAACCTAAAACTGTCCCAAGTACTTTTCATTTTCACCTTGAATGTTTGTTTTTGAGATAAATGTGCTTTCAAAATTTCATTTCTTCATTTGTCCCAGAATATGTTTTGCTTTCTAGTCAATTAGTTTTAGACAGATGATGTTAACACTACCCCAAATGGATCAATTCTTGAATAAAAGAGAACATGTCAAGCTTCACTTTCCTAATTCTATGGATATCAGTTCCCTTGAAGGAGACTCCAGCCCTGACACAGTCATCTAATTCATTTTTTATTTCTCTGTGGCAAATATAAGATAAGGTTGGAGCTATAGAGAGAACTTTATAAATTTATTTATTTTAGTGTCATCAGTATTCCTCTTACAGTGTTGTTTCTAAGGGTCACAACACTGTAGATGGTATATCAAATCGCAAACATCTCCAGTTTTTCTGTCTAGACTGATTCTTTATCCCTCATGATAACATTGGCAGATTGTCAGTGATGAGCAATCAAGTGCTTCCTCATTTCTCTTACTGCAGAAGTGTTTAAATGGCATGGATGGTTAACCTTTCACCTGGAAAAAAATTGGCTTGTGTGAGTGCTGCATAAGAGCAGACAGAGATGTGTATGCCTGAAATCTAAAACCAAAGCAAAGCAAATAAGTAAATATAAAATCTCTCATTTAGAGGATTGCTGAAATTCCTGTTTCAAGGTATCATTTATTTATTTTTATTTTTTATTTTTTATTGTAAACAAATGGGATACATGTTGTTTCTCTGTTTGTACATGGCGTAAAGGCATACCATGTGTGTAATCATACATTTACATAGGGTAATGTTGTTTGATTCATTCTGTTATTTTTTCCCTTCCCCCCACCCCTCCCACCCTTCTTTTCCCTCTATACAGTCCTTCCTTCCTCCATTCTTGCTCCCCTCCCTAACCCTAACTCTAACCCTAACACTAACCCCTCCCACCCCCCATTATGTGTCATCATTCACTTATTAGCAATATCATTCGTCTTTTGGTTTTTTGAGATTGGCTTATCTCACTTAGCATGATATTCTCCAATTTCATCCATTTGCCTGCAAATGCCATAATTTTATCATTCTTTATGACTGAGTAATATTCCATTGTATATATATCCCACAGTTTCTTTATCCATTCATCAATTGAAGGACATCTAGGTTGGTTCCACAATCTGGCTATTGTGAACTCAGCAGCTATGAACATTGATGTGGCTGTATCTCTGTAATATGCTGATTTTAGGTCCTTTGGGTATAGGCCAAGGAGTGGGATAGCTGGGTCAAATGGTGGTTCCATTCCAAGCTTTCTAAGGAGTCTCCACACTGCTTTCCAGAGTGCCTGCACTAATTTGCAGCCCCACCAGCAATGTATGAGTGTACCTTTCTCCCCATATCCTCGCCAACACCTGTTGTTGCTTGTATACTTGATAATCGCCATTCTAATTGGGGTGAGATGGAATCTTAGGGTGGTTTTGATTTGCATTTCTCTTATTACTAGAGATGTTGAACACTTTTCCATATGTTCGTTGATTGCTTGTACATGTTCTTCTGTGAAGTGTCTGTTCATTTCCTTAGCCCATTTGTCGACTGGATTATTGCATTCTTGGTGTAGAGTTTTTTGAGTTCTTTATAGATTCTGGAGATTAGTGCTCTATCTGAAGTACGATTGGCAAAGATTTTCTCCCACTCTGTAGGCTCTTTCTTTACATTGCTGATAGTTTCCATTGCTGAGAGAAAGCTTTTTAGTTTGAATCTATCCCAGTTATTGATTCTTGCTTTTATTTCTTGTGCTATGGGGGTCCTGTTGAGGAAGTCTGGTCCTAAGCTGACATGTTGAAGCTCTGGACCTACTTTTTCTTCTATAAGAATCAAGGTCTCTGGTCTGATTCCGAGGTCCTTAATCCATTTTGAGTTTAGTTTCATGCATGGTGAGAGACATGGGTTTAGTTTCATTCTGTTCCATATGGATTTCCAATTTCCCAGCACCATTTGTTGAAGAGGCTATCTTTTCTCCATTGCATATTTTTGGCACCTTTGTCTAGTATGAGAAAATTGTATTTATTTGGGTTTGTGTCCATGTCCTCTACTCTGTACCATTGATCCACCTTTCTATTTTGGTACCAATACCATGCCATTTTTGTTACTATTGCTTTGTAGTAGAGTTGAAGATCTGGTATTGCGATACCCCCTGCTTCACTCTTTCTGCCAAGGATTGCTTTAGCTATTCTGGGTTTTTATTCTTCCAGATGAATTTCATAATTACTTGCTCTATTTCTGTAAGGTACATCATTGGGATTTTAATTGGAATTGCATTAAATCTGTATAGCACTTTTGGTAGTATGTCCATTTTGACAATATTAATTCTTCCTATCCAAGAACATGGGAGATCTTTCTGTCTTCTAAGGTTTTCTTCAATTTCTTTCTTTAGTGTTCTGTAGTTCTCATTGTAGATATCTTTCACCTCTATTGTGAGATTGATTCCCAAGTATTTTATTTTTTTCGAAGCTATTGTGAATGGGGTAGTTTTCCTAATTTCTCTTTCTGAAGATTCATCACTTATGTATAAAAATGCCTTAGATTTAAGTGCATTGATCTTATATCCCACTACTTTACTGAATTCACTTATGAGATCTAAAAGTTTTCTGGTGGAATTTCCTGGTTCCTCTAAGTATATAATCATATCATCAGCAAATAGGGATAGTTTGAGTTCTTCTTTTCCTTTTCGTATCCCTTTAATTTCTTTGGTCTGTCTAATTGCTCTGGCTAGAGTTTCAAGGACAATATTGAAAAGAAGTGGTGAAAGAGGGCATCCCTGCCTTGTTCCAGTTTTTAGGGGGAATGCTTTCAGTTTTTCACCATTTAGAATGATATTAGCCATGGGTTTAGCATAGATGACTTTTACAATGTTAAGGAATGTTCCCACTATACCTATTTTTTCTAGTGTTTTGAGCATGAAGTAGTGCTGTATTTTATGAAATGCTTTCTCTGCATCTATTGAAATAATCATGTGATTCTTGATTTTAAGTGTGTTGATATGGTGAATTACATTTATTGATTTCCTGATGTTGAACCCACCTTGCATCCCTGGAATAAAACCCACTTGATCATTGTGCACTATCTTTTTAATATGTTTTTGTATGTGATTTGCTAAAATTTTGTTTAGAATTTTTGTGTCGATGTTCATTAAGGATATTGGTCTGAAATTTTCTTTCCTCGGTGTGTCTCTGTCTGGTTTAGGTATTAGGGTGATAATGGCTTCATAGAATGAGTTTGGGAGGGTTCCCTCCTCTTCTATTTTATGGAATACTTTGAAAGTATTGGAATGAGCTCTTCTTTAAAGGTTTTGTAGAACTCGGGTGAGAACCCATCTGGTCCTGGACTTTTTTTTGTTGTTAGGCTTTTGATGACTTCTTCTATTTTATTACTTGAAATTGGTCTATTTAAATTGTGTATGTCCTCCTCGTTCAGTTTAGGCAATTCATGTCTCTAGAAACCTGTTGATGTCTTCAAAATTTTCTGTATTGTTGGAGTATAGATTTTCAAAATAGCTTCTAATTATGTTTTGTATTTCAGTCGTGTCTGTTGTGATATTTCCTTGTTCATTCCGAATTTTAGTGATTTGGGTTTTCTCTCGTCTTCTCTTGGTTAGTGTGGCTAAAGGTTTATCTATTTTGTTTATTTTTTCGAAGAACCAACTATTTATTTTGTCAATTTTTTGTATTGTTTCTTTTGTTTCAATTTCTTTGATTTCAGCTCTGAGTTTAACTATTTCCTGTCTTCTACTACTTTTGGTGTTGGTCTGTTCTTCTTTTTCTAGGGCTTTGAGCTGTAGAGTTAGGTCATTTACTTGTTGAGTTTTACTTCTTTTATTAAATGCACTCCATGAAATAAATTTTCCTCTAAGTACTGCTTTCATAGTGTCCCAGAGATTTTGATATGATTTTTCTTTGTTCTCATTTACCTCTAAGAATTTTTAAATTTCCTTCCTAATATCTTCTGTTATCCATTCATCATATAATAGCATATTGTTTAATCTCCAGGTGTTGGAGTAGTTTCTGTTTTTTACTCTTTCATTTATTTCTAACTTCAATCCATTATGATCTGATAGAATACAAGGTAGTGTCTCTATCTTCTTGTATTTGCTAACATTAGCTTTGTGGCATAATATATGGTCTATTTTAGAGAAGGATCCATGTGCTGCTGAGAAGAAAGTGTATTCGCTCTTGGTTGGATGGTATATTCTGTAAATGTCTGTTAAGTCTAAATTATTGATTGTGTTATTGAGATCTATGGTTTCTTTGTTCACTTTTTGTTTGGAAGATCTGTCCAGTGGTGAGAGAGGCGTGTTCAAATCACCTAGTATTATTGTGTTAGGTCTATTTCATTTCTAAAGTTGAGAAGGATTTGTTTGACATACATGGATGAGCCACTGTTTGGGGCATAGATATTTATGATTGTTATATCTTGCTGATTTATGCTTCCCTTAAGCAGTATGAAATGTCCTTCTTTATCCCTTCTGACTAACTTTGGCTTGAAGTCCACATTATCTGAAATGAGGATGGATACTCCAGTTTTTTGCTGTGTCCTGTGTGCATGGTATGTTTTTCCCCATCCTTTCACCTTTAGTCTATGGGTATCTCTATCTATGAGGTGAGTCTCTTGCAGGCAACATATTGTTGGATCTTTCTTTTTATTCCAATATGCCAGTCTCTGTCTTTTGGTTGATGAATTCAGGTCATTAACATTCAGGGTTATTATTGAGATATGATTTGTATTCCCGGTCATTTGGTTCATTTTTTAAATTTTATTTATTTATTTATTTATTTATTTTTTGACACAACTTGGTTCCTCCTTTATTTGACAGTTCCTTTAGGATAATTCCTCCCTTTGCTGATTTGCTTCTTTGTTTTTTATCTCTTCCTCATGGAATATTTTGCTGAGAATGTTCTGTAATGCTGGTTTTCTTTTTGTAAATTCTTTTAGCTTTTGTTTATCAAGGAATGATTTTATTTCATCGTCAAATCTGAAGGTAAGCTTTGCTGGGTATAAGATTCTTGGTTGGCATCCATTTTCTTTCAGAGCTTGAAAAATGTTGTTCCAGGCCCTTCTAGCTTTTAGGGTCTGATATCCATATTGGTTTCCCCCTGAATGTAATTTGGATTCTTTACTCTCACAGCCTTTAAAATTCTGTCTTTATTTTGTATGTTAGGTATTTTCATTATAATGTACCTTGGTGTGGGTTTGTTGTAATTTTGTGTATTTGGAGTCCTAAAAGCCTCTTGAACTTGATTTTCCATTTCATTCTTCAGATTTGGGAAATTTTCTGATATTATTTCATTGAATAGATTGTTCATTCCTTTGGTTTGTTTCTCTAAACCTTCCTCAATCCCAGTAATTCTCAAATTTGGTCTTTTCATGATATCCCATAGTTCTTGGAAATTCTGTTCATGATTTCTTACCATCTTCTCTGTTTGTTCAACTTTGTTTTCAAGGTTAAATATTTTGTCTTCAATATCTGCAGTTCTGTCTTCCAGGTGTTCTATCCTATTGGTTATGCTTTCTATGGAGTTCTTAATTTGGTTTATTGTTTCCTTCATTTCAAGGATTTCTGTTTGGTTTTTTTTTCAATATCTCTAACTCTTTATTGAAATGATCTTTTGCTTCCAGTATTTGCTCTTTTAACTGTCGATTGGTGCTATCATTCAATGCGTGCATTTGCTCTTTCATCTCATCATTCAATGCCTGCATTTGCTCTTTCATCTCATCTATTGCTTGCCTGATCATTTTAATTATGTACATTCTGAACTCCCTTTCTGTCATTTCTTCTGCCATGCTGTTGTTGGATTTTATTGATGTAACATCTAGATTTGTTTGGGGCATTTTCTTTCCTTTTTTTCTCATATTGTTCAGGAATCAGTGGGTCATTAAGATATTGCAGATTTCCTCTATTGACTTATAATGTCCCTGAAGATTGCTAGTATATCCCCTCTTATCCTTCAGTAGCCTGCAGTCTTGGAGGAAGTTGATAATGCGGTGCTCCACAAAGAACCTACCTCTCTAGGGTTGGCGACCCTCAGGTAGGGTATATTCCCTAATAGTGGGCAGAGGTGCCTCCACTTGTTGACCAATGGTCATCCAAAGGGGAACTAGGCTGAGGGCTGAGGCAAGTCCTGTTTGTGCCTGTGTCTCTGGTTTTACCATCCTTGTGGGAAAACCTCACCCTACCGGGAAGACTCACCCGGTGGGGAGGTCTCGCTGGTCACTTCCCCTCCTAGAAGTTCCCTTCAATCTTCAACTACTGCCTGGGCTGGGCTGTCTTCCTCTGCAACGTTCTCAGGGTCCCGGACCTACTTCCTGGGCCTGGGAGCCTCACCCTTCGCAGATGAGTCTCCTTATGTCTGCCTCTCATCAGAGAATCTGCCCGCAGTCCTGGATACTTCACTCCACCCCTAGGCGCATCTCTGTGCGGCTCTTCCACCAAGAAGCCACCTAGATCCTGGGACTCTGCTCTGCACCTAATCGCCTGGCTATGTGGCCCCTCCTCTGAGCTGCCACCTGGAGCCCCATACAATAGCTCTGAGACTCAGAGACCCCCACACACCTCTTCCTCTGGACAGCCGCCCTGTGTTCCGAAGCAGTCACTAGGAGTCCAAGCAACTCACTTTGCGTCTCCTCCTCCCGCCAACTGCCCGTAGCCCTAGGCAGTCACTCCGAGTCCCAGTGCCCCGCCCTGTTCCTCTTCCTCCTCGGGGTAGTCTCCTGGGTGTTCAGGAGCGGTGGCTCGGAGACGAAGCGACCCACCGTGCTCTTTCCCCAGGCAGGCCACCGGTGTTCAGGAGCAGTTGCTTTGAGTCCAAACAACTCACCACTCGCCTCCTCCTCTGGCAACTGCCTGTGGCTCTGATGCAGTCACCCCTAGACCAAGTGACCCGCCACGGTTCTCCTCTTCCTCTGGGCAACCCCCCAGTGTTCAGGAGTGGTCGCTTTGAGTCCAAACAACTCACCACTCGCCTCCTCCTCTGGCAACTGCCTATAGCTCTGATGCAGTCACTCCTAGACCAAGCCACTTGCCATGCTTCTCTGCTTCCTCTGGTCAACCCCCTGGTGTTCAGAGGTGGTCGTTCTGAGTCTAAACAGCTCGCCATGCAGCTCCTCCTCTGGCAACCGCCTGTGACTCTGATGCAGTCACTCCTAGACCTAGTGACCCACCACGCTTCTCCTCTTCCTCCAGGCAACCCTCTGATGTTCCGAAGCAATCGCTCTGAGTCCAAACAGCTTGCCATGCAGCTCCTCCTCAGGAAGCCACTTGGAGCCCCAGTGGTTGCTCTGAGTCCAAGCGCTGTGCTGAGCCGCCTCCTCTATGATGATCCCAGTTATCCATGTTTACCGCTCTAGTGGGGGGGAGGGGCTTCTTGCCGAGCAACTCTACTTCACAAAGTTCCCTGTGTTCTGGGGCTACCACCCCCTCTGGGATGCCTCCCCAATGGGAGAGACTCACCAGGCAGCTTTGAGATGGTCCCAAGTCTCTCATTTTCTCCTCTTTTGAATCCTGTGACCTGGAGCAACATGAAATGCAGCCGCCCTCTAGTCCGCCATCTTGAAAACCCATCCTATTCCAGACTGTCCTTCTGTTCCTCATTTCTTGGGGTATATGCCTCTTAGAGAAAGACAGGAGTGCATGACATTAAACCAAGCTTCTTTTGTCTCAAGGTATCATTTATATAGTTGCAGAAATGCTCCGTACTATCTTGGGTACCAGTTATATGAAGAGTGTCTGTGAGCTCAATTTCTCTGATATTTTCAACAACTTCAAGGCCAAACGATGGCCCCTGAGGGAACACTCTTCTTGGCCAACAGTTTGTGAAGAGTGCAAGTACTTCTAACCCTGATTTGGCATCAGGCCTTGAGAGTTACTCAGTTGAAGTAATATTACATGAGATAATTGACACAATTAGAAGTACATGCTCTATCTGACAGAACCCTGTGCCTCAGGGACCTAATACATAATTTCTTCTCCTTTTCCAGAAGTCCAGTATGGGTCTGGTTGCCTTCCTCCATAAGAAATGTGGATAGACTCTCAGCCAAGTTATTCAAGACCTTCAAAGAAGATAATACCAATACTCCTCAAATTTTTTATTCAAAGGAATAAGAACTAATCCTTTCAAACACATTCTATGAAGCTAGTATCACCCTGATCACAAACCACACAAAGACATACAAGGAGAGAAAATTTCAGACCAATATCCCTGATGAACATACATGCAAAAATTCTTAACAAAAATCTGTAAAATCACATTCAAATCATATTAACAGGATAGTGCACCATGATCAAAGTGGATTCATCAAATGGATGAAAGGTTCATTCAACATCCAGAAATCAATAAATGATATTCATAACATCAATGGACTTAAAGTTAAGAATCATATGATTATCTTAATAGCTACAGAAAAAGCATTTCATAAAATCCAATGCTAGAAAAAAATTGGAATAGTAGGAACATACCTCAACATTGGAAAGGCTGTCTATGCTAAGCCCACAGCCAACATCATTCTAAATGGAGAAAAACTGAAAGTATTCCCTCTAAAAACTGGGACAAGACAGGAATGTCTTTTTCATCACTTCAATTCAATATTGTCCTTGAAACTCTAGTCGAGCAATTCTTAGCAAGAAGAAAATAGAAGGAGGTATCAAAACACCAGATTTTGAGCTATACTACAGAGCAATAGTAACAGAAAAGACAGGGTATAATCACCAAAATAGTTAGGTATGCCAACAGTACAGAATAGAAGGACACAAAGATAAACCCACATAAATACAGTTATCTCATAATACAAAAAGGAGCCAAATACATACAATGACCAAAATATAGCCTCTTTAGCAAAAGGTGCTGGGAAAACTGGAAATTCTTATACAGCAAAATAAAACTAAACCCTATATATCAACCTGCACATGACTCAGAATGGATCAAGACCTAGGAAGTACACCAGAGACCCTGCACCTAATAGAAGAATAAGTAGGGCCAAATCTTAATCATATCCACTTAGGACCAACCAAAGCACTCCTTACCAAGAAGGAGGAAGCAGGAGGGATCACAATACAGACCTACAGGGCAGTAGTAACAACAATGGCATCATATTGGCACCAAAATAGACAGGTAGACCAATGGTACAGAGTAGAAGACACAGAGAAATAACCACATATGTACAGTTATCTCATACTAGACAAAGGTGCCAAAACCTTACAATTGAGAAAAGATAATGTCTGCAACAAATGGTGCTGGCAAAACTGAAAATTCATATGAAGAGAAATAAAATTAAGTCCCTATCTCTCATCCTGTACAAAATTCAACTCAGAATTAATCAAGGTCCTAGGAACTGAATGATTGTTATTCTGCCCATCATGGTGAACAGGAGCATTTTTAAGAAGTTATTCAGAGAAAATGTGATTATGGAGAGAAATCAGGAAGAAAATCAGACAAAAAAAGATCAGTCAGCAGAAGTCTAGGAAAAAAAAAGAACAGGGAATAGATGGGGTTGAAATTTGGGGAAAAGAAGATCAGGAGGAGAAGTTTAAAGTAAAGAATACCAGGGAGGAGAGAAGTTCAGGGAAAAGAAGACTAGGGAACAGATCAGAAAGAAGAAGGTGAGGGAAAAGATCAGGGGAAAAAATCAGGAAGAGCTGGACTGGGTGGCACACACATGTAATCTCAGTGACTTTGTAGGTTGAGGCAGGAGGATTTAGATTTGAAAGCCAGCCTCAGCAACTAAGCTCGACCCTAAGAAACTCAGTAAGACCCAGTGTCTAAATAAAACATAAAAAGGGACGGGAGTGTGGATCCATGGTTAATTGCCCCTAGGTTTATTCACTGATACAAATAAATAAATAAAGCATCAGGGAGGTCAGGGAAAATGTTGGAAAAAGAAAAAAATGTAAGTTTCAAAGTGACACACAATATAGTCAAAGCATCAAGTGACCCATTAAATCCCCCCCATCAATTTCTAGATTTCCTTTCTATGGAAAGTGGGAAACAACATCTCCAAGCTACTTCCTACTGAGAGGGAGTAAAGTTGCTATGTAGCCTCCAAGTGGAGTAGACTTCATCCCTCCCATGGACAGACAGAACTGTGAGTCTGCAGCACAGGTCTGCTGGAAGCAGGGCACTAATTGGTGTACAGCATGTTAGGCACTGAATGTGGCCCCCTTTGTATGGTTCACAGAGCCAGGGCACAGCCCTGCTGTCTCCAGATTATGGCCAATGTGTCAGCTTCACCATGCTCTGGGTGAGAGGCCATCTGCTCTTCTCAGGAAGGCTACCTGATCCTGGCAACCTGTGGTTGTCTGACACACCACTGGGACTGTAGTGGAGGGAAGTGCTTTCTGCCATCAGACTTCATCTCCTCCTTCACTCTGGTTTACTGCATCTTTTGAACTTGTTATTAATGTGTGTCACACTTTGTTATGGGCGTGTCACCCTTGCAGCAAGCCTGAGTGCAGAGATGGGGTACCCTTGGTCTGCTGGGTTTACTAGACAAGGAACACAAGGACAAGGTACTCTGTGCTGAAAAGCCAGGTGCAGCAGGGCATGGAGGATGTACAACAGAGTCAGTTTTGGGGGAAGGAACTCTGAGAAAGGCTTCACAGATAATGGTAATGATGATGATGATGTTGATGATGATGATTTTTTACTGAATGGCAGATTCCATCTAGTTTCTTATGCCCATTTTTTAAATTGTCATTTTTAAATGGGGCCTTGCTCAGTTACCAAAGCTTGTCTCCAACTTGCAATCCTCCAGTCTCAGTCTCCCCATAACTGGGATGAAAGGCAAGTGCCACCATACAGCTAGATTATGAGATTTGTGAACTGAGGTCTGAAAGGTGAATATATGCTATGCACAGAACCCCAGGCTCCCTTCCATGTAGGCAGGTGTAATCAGCTAGAGACCAAGGTGGTGTCTAAAGGAAACCCTTGCTAAACTGAGCCTCCTCTTGAGTCGACAGGTCTTCCTCTCCAGGAAAAAGAACACTCACACGACAGGATTATAAAGCTTCAAGGTCAGGAAACTGCCCTGCATTAAGGGACCCCTAACCACAGGCCTCTCCTAGGAGCATCTGGGCAGAGGCAGAAGATCACAGGATGGAGAAGTCCTAGGGTGACTGTTTATTTTCCAGAAGCAGTTGAAAATTATCAAGTCCTGTGTAAATTTCATTCCTGTCTATTCCATTTCATTCATTCATTTATTACATTTTTTGTGTTTTTGGTGGGGGTAGGCTGAGAATCCTTAGGTCAATGGACTAAGTAGAACACTTCTTAATTACTATCCTTTATATATCATGTAGATTTTGCATACTCCTACCATATGTTCACTTACATCCACATACTTGATTGCCGCCTCCTTCTCAACTCCCAAGAATTATTCTTTGTTTTAGAGTATAATTTTTTTGATATTTATTTTTTATGAACTGCATTTTGATTAATTGTACACAAATGGGGTACAACTTTTCATTTCTATTGTTGTAAACAGTGTATATTCATGCCTTTCATGTAATCATACATATATATAGGGTAATACTGTCTGTTTCATTCTACTGTTTTTCCATTCCCACCCCCTCCCAACCCTTTTTCCTCTACACCATCCAAAGTTCCTTCATTCTTCTCTTTCCACCATCAACCACCCTCCTTATATATCATCATGCACTTGTCAGAGAAAACATTCAGCCTTTGGTTTTTTGGGCTTGACCTATTTCACTTAGCACGATATTTTCCAACTTCATTCATTTACCAGCAAATGCCATAATTTTACTATTCTTTATGGCTGAGTAATATTCCATTGTGTATATATACCACAATTTATCTATCCATTCATTAATTGAAGGGCATCTAGGTTTGTTCCACAAACTAGCTATTGTGAAGTGAGCTGCTATGAACATTGATGTAGCTGCATCACTGTAGTATTCTGATTTTAAATCCTTTGGGTATAAACTGAGGAATGGTATAGCTGGGTAAAGGAGTGGGTCCATTCCAAGATTTCTAAGGAATCTCCATACTGCTTTCCAGAGTGGCTATACAAATTTGCAACTCCCCAGCAATATATCTGTGTACTTTTCCCCCACATCCACACCAACACTTATTATTGCTTGTGTTCTTGATAATAACCATTCTAATTGGAGTTAGATAAAATCTTAAGTGGTTTTACTTTGCACTTCTCTAAATACCAGGGGTGATGAGTATTTTTTCGTATATTTGTTTATCACCTGTATATCTTCTTCTGTGAAGTGTCTGCCCATTTTCTTAACCCATTTATTAATTGGGTTCTTTGTATTTTGGGTGTAAACTTTTTGAAGATTTTGGAGATTTTGGAGATGACTGCTCTGTCTGAAGTGTGTGTGAAAAATATTTTCTCCCACTATGTAAGCTCTCTTTTCACATTATTGATTGCTTTCTGTGCTGAGAAAAATCTTTTTAGTTGAATCTATTCCATTTATTGATTCTTGCTTTAATTTCCTGTGCTATGGAGGTCTTGTTAAGGAAGTTTGATCCTAAACCAACATGATAGAGGTTCGAGCCTACTTTTCATTCTATTTAAGGGTCTCAGGTCTAATATGTTGTTCCAGGCCCTACTAGCTTTTAGAGTCTGGACTGAGAAATCTGCTGATATCCACATTGGTTTCCCCCTATATATGATCTGATGCTTTTCTCTTGCAGCCTTCAAAATCCTATCTTCATTTTGTACATTAGTCATTTTCATTATAAAGTGCCTTGGTGTGGATCTGTTGTAATTTTGTGTATTTGATGTTCTGTAAGCCTCTTGTATTTGATTTTTCATTTCATTCTTCAGATTTGGGAAATTTTCTGATATTATTTCTTTGAATAGATTATTCATTCCTTTGGTTTGTAACTCTGCACCTTCCTCAATCCCAATAATTCTTAAATTTGGTCTTTTCTTGATGTTCCATAGTTCTTGGAGATTCTGTTCATGATTTCTTACCATCTTCTGTACTTCAGCAACTTTATTTTGAAGATTAAACATTTTGTCTTTACTGTCTGAGAAGTACCTGACAATGAGCTTCAAGTCCCCTGCAGGCATCTCAAGACGGGATTTGCCCCACCTAAAGATCAGAGTTATGGCTTCTGGAATTATCTAAGATGGCCACTCTGGCTTCCAAATGTGTTGGCAAATGGGGAACTGCAGTTTGGGGTGTGGGCTTGGTTGGCTGGAGGTCCTAGAGGCAGGGTGCAGTTGGTCAGGCAGGGATCCTGGAGATGGGGTGGGATCGGACTGGTTGCATAATCCTATAGACAGGGTGCAATCCATCAGTCTGGGAGTCCTCATGCCAAGGAGCAATCAGTCTATGTGAGGGCTCTGGAGGCAGGAAGTGATTGGTCGGGCTGAGGGATCCTGTAGACAGGGCTCAGTCAGTCCAGTTAGGGGTCCTACAGGACCTGACTCTTGTCTCAAAATGATGGCAGTCACATGTAACCAAACCTGCAGGTACTCTGATAGGAAACTTCCAGGCAACTGACAGGAAAATGATGAATGAGAGGCACCTGACAGTAAGCAATCTGCACTCAGAAAGGGATCTATATGCTGGCTGACTGCAGGTGATTGCAGTAGACAAATGTGTTAAGCAGCAAGGGATTGATAAGCAGCAAAAACTGCCTCACCAAGAAACTGATATTCTCTGCTTGAAACCCAAGTTATGGAGCAAAAAGGAATGCAGGCTCCTCTAGTCCATCATCTTGGATCTCTGAGAAAAAGGTTTTTAGTTTGAATCTATCCCAATTATTGATTCTTGCTATTATTTCTTGCGCTTTGGAAATCATGTTAAGAACATCTGATCCTAAACTGACATGATGAGGTTTGGACCTACTTTTTCTTCTATAAGGTGCAGGGTCTCTAGTTTGATTTCAAGGTCCTTGATCCATTTTGAGTTGAGCTTTGTGCTGGGTGAGAGATAAGGGTTTAGTTTGATTCTGCTGCATATGGATTTCCAGTTTTCCCAGCACCATATTTTGAAGAAGTTAAGTTTTCTCCATTGTATGTTTTTGGCACGTTCGTCTAGTATGAGATATTTGTATTTATTTTGGAATGTCTCTGTGTCCTCTATTCTGTACCATTGATCTACTTATGTATTTTGGTGCCAATATTATGCCATTTTTGTTACTATTGCTCTGTACTGTAGTTGGAGTTCTGGTATTGTGATACCCCCTGCTTCATTCTTCCTGCTAAGGAATGCTTTAGCTATTCTGGGTCTCTTATTTTTCCAAATGATTTTCATGATTCATTTCTATTTCTATGAGGTACATCATTAGGATTTTAATTGGAATTGCATTGAATTTGCATAGTACTCTTCATAGTATGACCATTTTGACAATATTAATTTTGCCTATCCAAGAACATGGAAGATCTTTTTATCTTGTAAGGTTTTCTTTAATTTTGTTCTTTAGTGTTCTGTAGTTTTCATTGTAGAGGTCTTTCACCTCTTTTGTTAGATTATTTCCCAAGTATTTATTGATTTTTGAGAATATTGTGAATGGAGTAGTTTTCCTAAATTCTCTTTCAGAGGATTCATCACTTATGAATAAAAATGCATTGGATTTATGAGCAGTGATTTTATATCCTGCTATTTTACTTAATTCATTTATGAGTTTTAGAAGTTTTCTGGTGGAATTTTTTAGTTCCTCTAAATACAGAATCATGCCATTGACAAATAGTGATATTTTGAGTTCTTTTTTCCTATTTGCACATCTTTAATTTATTTGGTTCGTGTAATTGCTCAGCTAGAATTTCAAGGATTATGTTGAATAGAAGTGGTGACAGAGGGCATCCCTGCCTTATTCCAATATTTTGGGAAAATGCTTTCATTTTTCTCCATTTAGAATGACATTTATCATAGGCTTAGCATAGATAGCCTTTACAATGCTGAGGAATGTTTCTACTATCCCTATTTTTTCTAGAGTTTTGAGCATGAAAGGGTGCTGTACTTTATCAGATCTTTTTCTGCATCTTTTGAAATAATCATATGATTCAACTTTAAGTCTGCTGATGTGGTGAACTACATTTATTGATTTCTGGATGTTGAACCAACCTTGCATCCCTGGGATAAAACCCACTTGATCATGGTACACTATCATTTTCATACGTTTTTGTATGTGATTTGCTAAAATTTTGTTAAGAATTTTTGCATTTTGTTTATTAGGGATATTTGTCTGAAATTTTTATTCCTTAATTTGTCTCTACCTGATTTGGGGATCAGGGTGATATTAGTTTCATATTATGGTTGTGAATGGGTTCCTTCCTCTTCTATTTCATGGAATAATTTGAGGAGTATTGGAATAAGTTCTTCTTTGAAGGTCCTGTAGAACTCGGCTGAGAATCCATCTGGTCCAGGAAGTTTCTTTGTTTGTAGGCTTTTGATGACGTCTTCTATTTCATTGTTTGAAATTAATGTATTTAAATTGTGTATGTCTTCCTAATTCAGTTTGGGTGGATCAGGTTTCTCTAAACAACAGGTTGATGTTTTGAGATTTTCTATTTTGTTGGAGTATAGATTTTCAAAGAAGCCTCTAATTATGTTTTATATTTCAATCATGTCTGTTGTGATATTTCCCTTTTCACCCTGAATTTTAGTAATTTAAATTTTCTCTCTCCTTTTCTTTGTTACTGTGGCTAAGAGTTTATCAATTTTGTTTATTTTTTCAAAGAACCAACTTTTTCTTTCATCTATTTTTTTCAATTGTTTCTCTTGTTTCAATTTCAATGAATTCAGCTCTGATTTTATTTTGTTCTTGTCTTCTACTACTTTCTGTGTTGATCTATTCTTCTTTTTCTAGGGTTTTGATTTGTAGTGTTAGGTTGATGATTTGTTGACTTTTTCTTCTTTTATTGAATGTGCTCCATGCAATAAATTTTCCTCTTAGTACTGCTTTCATAGTGTCCCAGAGATTTTGATATGTTGTATTTTTTTTCTTATTTAACTCTAAGAACATTTATTTCCCCCTGATGTCTTCTTTTATCCATGTATCATTTAATAACATATTTAATCTCTAGGTGTTGGAGTAATTTCTGTTTTTTATTATGCCATTGATTTCTGATTTCATTCCATTATGATGTGATAGAATACAAGGTAGTATGTCTTTTTGTATTTGCTAAGAGTAGCTTTGTGGCATAATATATGTTCTATTTTCAAGAAGGATCCATGTACTGCTGAGAAGAAAGTGTATTCACTCATTGTTGGATGGAATATTCTATATATGTCTGCTAAGTCTAAATTGTAGATTGTGTTATTGAGATCTATGGTTTCTTTGTTCAATGTTTGTTTGGACGATCTGTCCATTGATGAGAGAGATGTGTTAAAGCCACTTACTATTATTCTGTTGTGGTCTATTTGGTTCCAGGAATAGAGAAGGATTTGTTTGATGTACATGAATGAGGCATTGTTTGGGGCATAAATATTTATGATTGTTATGACTTGCTGATTTATGCTTCCTTTAAGCAGTTTGAAATGTCCTTCTTCATCTCTTCTGACTAACTTTGGCTTGAAGGTCACTTTATCTGATATAAGAATGGATACCTCCACTTTTTTCCTGAGTCCATGGTCATGGTATATTTTTTCCCATTCTTTCACCTTTAATCTGTGGGTAATTTTTTTTCTATGAGATGTGTGTCTTGCAGGTAGCATATTGTTGGGTCTTTCCTTTTAATTCAATCTGCCAGTCTGTGACATTTGATTGATGAGTTCAGGCCATTAATATTCAGGATTATTATTGAGATGTGATTTGTATTCCTGGTCATTTTGGCTTATTTTTGGTTTTTAACTTGACTTGGCTTCTCCTTTATTTGGCTATTCCTTTAGGGCAGTTTCTCCCTTTGCTGACCTACATCATTTTTCATTTTTTCCTTATGGAATATTTTTCTGAGAATGTTCTGTAGTGTCAGTTTCTATTTGTAAATTCTTTTAGCTATTGTTTATCATGGAAGGATTTTATTTCATTATCAAATCTGAATATTAGTTTTGCTGGTATAGTGTCTTGGTTGGCATCCATTTACTTTCAGAACTTGAAAAATGCTATTCCAGTTCCTTCTAACTTTTAGGGTCTTGGTTGAGAAATCTGCTGATATCCATATTGATTTGCCCCTGAATTTAATTTGATTTTTTTCTCTCTCAGTCTTTAAAATTATATCTTTATTATGCATGTTAGGTATTTTCATTATAATGTGACTTGGTGTGGGTCTTTTGTAATTTTGTACATTTGGTGTCCTGTATCCTCTTGTATTTGATTTTCCATTTCATTCTTCAGATTTGGGAAATTTTCTGTTATTATTTTATTGACTAGATTGTTCATTCCTTTGGTTTCTTTCTGTGTGCCTTCCTCAATCCCAATAATTCTTAAATTTGGTCTTTTCATGGTATCCCAAAATTCTTGGAGATTCTGTTCATGATTTCTTACCATCTTCTCATTTGGTCAACTTTTTTTTCAAGATTACATATTTCATCTTCAATGTCTGAGGTTCCAATTTTCATGAGTTCTATCCTATTTGTTATGCATTTTATGGAGTTTTTTCCCTTCATTTCAAGTATTTCTGATTGTGTCTTATTAAGAATCTTTATATCCCTATTGAAATGATCCTTTGCTTCCTGTATATGCTCTTTTAACTGTCGTTTACTGCAATCATTCAATGTCTTTATTTGCTCTCTTATCTAATCATTTGTTTGTCTGATCATTTTAACTATGTACTTTCTGAACTCCCTTTCAGATATTTCTTCTGACATGCTGTCATTGGATTTTATTGATTTAGCATCTAGGTCTGTTTGGGACACTTTCTTTCCTTGTCTTCTCATATTGTTCATGTATCTTCCACTCTCTTAGTCTTCAGTAGCCTAATTCTTGGAGGAACTTGATAATGCAGTGACCCAAAAAGTATGCTTCCCCTGTAGGAATTGTGGACTCCAGGTGGGGTCTATTTCCTGCTAGTGGGCAGAGGTACCTCCACGTTTTGACAGAAGGTCAGTTGCAGGGGCACTAGATTGTGGGCTGGAGCCTGGCTGGTCTTGTCCCAGCTCTCTGGGCCTACTTCCCTGACAGGGAAGTCTCATATTCCTAGGTTTTTGAGGAATCTCCATACTGCCTTTCAGAGTGGTTGCATTAATTTGCAGTCTCACCAACAATGTGTTAATGTGCTTTTGCCTCCCACCCTCACCAACACATGTTATTTCATTATTATCTGCATTTATTTTAGTGCCAGAGATTGAACCAGGGGCTTTACCACTGAACAAAATTACATGCCTCCTTTTATATTTCATTTAGAGACAGGGTCTTGCTGAGTTGCTTAGAGCCTCCCTAAGTTGCTGAGACTTGCTTGAAACTCATGAACCTCCAGCCTCAGGCTCCTGAGCTGCTGGCATTATGGGCATGTGTTACAACACCTGGTTTTATTTGTGTTCTTGATAATGATCATTCTCACTTCAGTGGGAAGAAATGTCAATGTGGTTTTAAGTTGCATTTCCCTAATTGCTAGAGATGTTGAAAATTTCTTCAGAGATTTGTTGACCCTTAATATTTCTTCTTTTGAGATATGTGTGTTATGTTCATTTGTTCAGTTATTGGTTGTTTTATTTGTTTTTTGATGTTAATTGATATAGTTCTTTGATTCAGTTCCTTAATCCAGGCATAAACTAACATTAAATTACTGGAATAGGTAAAAAAAAATAGTTTTTGCTTGTAGTAAATTTGCTATGACATTCTATGGGAGTTGAGAGGGGGAAAAGAGAACAATTAATGAAAAGAGGGAGACACAACAAAGAAAAGATAGAAATCAACCATATACACCAAGGTAAAAAGAAAAATTGATGAATGTGGAAAATTTGAGGCTTAGTAGATGGTGTAAGAGGGATAATGGGGGTAAGAGGAACAAGTATAAACCAGAGCAGAATGATTCTAATTAATACTTTGAACCTTTATAGAAATGCACTCAAATGGGTTGAAGATATAATGTTGGCTATTAGGGTAGCAACCACCAATCAAGATAAGGAGTTATACATATGATCAAAGTTGCTTTCACAACCTTAGAATATACTTTATATGAATTAACATCAGTCTGGAAAATGTGTATCCCTGACAGATTAGGCCTGTCTGGGAAGAACATGAAATCCAGCACTGTAAATGTTTTGAATGCACCTTCTATTTTGTGCTGTTTATCTGAGAAGGTAAACAAACTGATGTTTGAAGAGGAGGAAGCTGTTGCTTTCTTAATGCCCAGTACTTGTAGTGTCCTGCTCATTGCACAGTTCAATCTCAGATATCCAGTGTGAAGTAAAATTATGTGTAGAGGGGAAAAACTATATAAAGAGTTGTAGATGTTTGCTAAAGTATGTGCTCTAAGTCTGGTAAAACATGTAAATGTGTTTTTTGTCATTCCTGTACCACATAAGGCAGAGCAAGCTCCTAGGGGAAGGTGCACATTCAGGCAACCACAACTCAGGCTTAGACTTCAGTTTTCCATGTCATCTAGTGTAAATTCACTTGCAGACTCAGTGCATAGAAGGCAGAATTTTTGCTTAGTTTGAAGGAAAAAATATTCTCAAATGAAAAATTTGTCATAAGTGGAACATGCCAGAAGTGAAGTCTTTTGTCTATAACCAGAAAAAAAAATCCTGGATCTGATAAAAACAAACAAATAATTCAATCATTATTTTGTATACCTACCTAATCCCATTACCCCTCCCTAGACCCAGAAAAGACTAAGATTATAGAGGCTTCAGGAATAGTTCATAATTGCAATGAATGTGCTGCATATTTGTTACATTTGTGTTTTGATCTACAATTCTCTGCTGAGTGGAAACAATGATCCCTTCAGTAACAGAGGTAGGAGGATTCCCTGAGCCCTGGAGTTTGGGGCCAGATAAATAACACAATCCACCACCTAGAGACAAAAGATAATCACAGAATTTGGAGGTCACATTCAAGGGAGGTCATGGGTGCAAACACTCTGGTAAGTGTTTTCACATCAGCTCAGAGACAGGATGGACTGGTCAAACATAACAATGTTTATAATCAGTAACTTCTTACCTAGGCATAATTTGACTGTTTAGAGAGTGTTAAACAAAAAAGTAACTTATTTTATATGAATGAATTAGAATAATAAAATGCATTAAGTTTTTTCAAATTTAATAATATAGGTGGTTGGCTGGTTTAGCTTGTAAATTTATTCATGCTTAAAGGCAACTGGTAGGTGAATGCTTCCTTGACAGAGTTCCTCATGAGCAAGAGAGAAGTCCACAGACTCTGATTTAACACCTGTTCTTCACTAAGTCAGGGTCACTCCAGCCTCACAGGCTGGGTCATTCAGGACTGCCTCTCCCAAATCTACAGTCCTATTTTCTCTTTCCATGTCTTGAAACTAAACCTAAAAATAGAACAACAGAAAAATTTCATCTCATAAATATAAGAAAATGCACATAACAAACAGAAGAAAATAAAAATGACTAATAGAAATGCTAAAACAAAATAATTGTATTTCCCATGGACAGCCAAAGTGTAATGATATGACCTAAGTAATTTACCTCTGGATATCTAAATTATTTTAGTGTGGGTGCACTACCTATTGCTGTCCTGGAACACATCACTTGACTGTAACATAGCTGTACCATGGCAACAGTAACACTAACCTACTTATAACAAGCTTCCAGCGGCCAGTCCTCAAAACCATGTTGTATTTAGTGATCATTCATCAGGTGCAGGGATTGCATCCTGATTGTCTTAGGAGTGCATACTACTGGCCTATCTCTGCCCATGGTTTTGACACCTGTCCTTCACATGGCCCAGGTGCCCAGGTCTTAGGACTTCAGAGTCACTCCATTGAACAGCTCCAAAGTATGCGACCCATGAGTGGACCCCATGCAAGTCAGTCCTCAGGTTTTGGTGGAGGAAAACCCACCTCACAGCCTGCAGGAGGTCAGAAGGGCCAGTCCAACTTTGCCTCTGTTCAAGGCGCCTGCAGCGGGGATGGCTCACATCATGATTTCCTCTTTCTCCTCCCGCATCCTGGACCCAGGTGTCCATGTCTGTTTGGATTGGGTGCAGCTTGGTAGCATCTGAGCCCAGTGCTTCCCATTTGGTGCCTCTTTGCCTGCAGAGTGTGTCTGACTGGGCCTGCCAGTGGAGGCAGGTGGGGGTTGGGTTTCAGAGGCTCCATGGGTGGAGGGGTGGTCCAGAATGTGGGTCGGGGCCAAGGGGACACTGCATCAGGAACCTCAAAAGAGCAGCTGAGTTGGAGTCTCTACGGGCTTGAGAGTTGGGCCAAAAGCATGAAGAGCAGATCCTTCTCCAAGTGTGGATGTGGTGCTGGCACCTGGCCTTGCTTCCCAGCACAAAACATCCTAAAAGGTAGGAGCACATGGCAGAGTCTGTTGCACTCAGGAAGCTAAACAACCCACCTGACTCCACCCAGCCCCTCTTTGCTGCACGTTCTTTTAGAAAAAGTAGCTGTTTTCTTTTCTCCATTAAGGTTCCCATCCAATCTGCACCCAGCCCTGTCCTCACCAAAGCTGATGGTGGGGTGGTGGAGGAAACCTAGGTCCTGAGAAGGCTCTGCCCCCAACTCTGGAACCTTTGGAGCTCCCTTCAGTCAAGGGGCTGGGAGACAAGGATTAAATGGGAGTGTGTCCAGCCCCTGCTGGAAACAACCTCACCAAGCCAGACCCATGGCCAGGGAGTAAAAACAGGCAGAATTCCCTGCCTCCAGAAGGACACATTCAGGTCTCACTTTCAGGAGAGTATTCCCCAGAAGCAAATTAGGCAGTGAATAAGTTCCTATGTCTCAAAATTCATCACCAGAAAACTCCCCCAGGCCCCAGGGGGAGAGCTCCTCCCTTGTTGGGGTGCTCTGCAGCAAGAGAGTATGACCCAGGAAATGTGTTTATCATACTAGTGGGACAGGTGCTGGCAGCAGCTGTGTCTCTGCTGTGAATAGGGTGTATTCATGTGAATTCAGGTGGACTCTTGCTGCCCATCTAGCAGCTCAAGGCCTCTGGTGAATGAGAAGCCACACCAAGAGTGAGAAGAATGGTTTTGCCCTTGGAGGAGAAGGGGTGAGGAGAAAGGTGATGGCCAGGTCAGTGGAACTGTGGATAAGTGCAAGGGGACAGAGGAGAAGCTCAGTCCCCAGGTGGATGGTTACAGAAAGCACCCAGGTCAGTGCTTTGCACCATGAACTATTAGGGTGTTTAGAAGGAAATTCTAGAGGGTGTGTGATGTTGGTCTCTTCTATCAGGTTTACTCTTACTTTCCTGTGCAGGTGTTGCTGCCCTCAGGGTCACATATCACACAGACTTGGTCTGAAGGTAGATAGATGGGAAGAACCAGCTCTGTGATGGAGAGGATGCAGAGATTCCTAGCACAGCTGAAGGAGCATGAGGGTTGCTTACAGCCCCCAGCAGAGCTGGTGACCCTGGCAGCCATGCTGTGCCAAGACATGCAGGAAGACCTTGCCAAGGCAGTGCCATTGGTTGCTGCCATCCTGGAGAACAAGCTCCACCTGCACCTCCTGGACAATGTTAAAGTGGTCCTGCTGTGTCCCTGTGTCCTGTCTACCAGGAGAAACTGCAGGTAGCCTGCTGGGTTCTAGAGGTAAGCCTGTGTGGTGGGGCAGGATGTAGAGGAAAGAGAAGGCTGTTTCCACTCTACCCAATAGACATGAGCTCAGTCAGGGTGACTTACTCTCACTGGATCAACTTTAATTGTCTTGGAAACAGGAAGTAAACTACCTAATCATCATGTCCATGTTCAGTGGTCATCCTGTGGCACACTGTGCTAAATAGTAAAAACAAAATCAGTGGATAAGACATGGTCCACCTTTGGAGAGTTATGTCCTTTTCTTGTAAACCCAGGATCTCAATCTGCAGAAAGTCTTGTTAGAAATAAGGAGGTGCCACACAAAATGATACCATACTCAAAAGTGAGAGGTCAAGACAAACCTTTACTTCTGGTAGAAGGCTATGGTACCAGAACCTGCCTAGTAAGTGCCTGGGTGGGCTGTCCACCTGCTTTTATCTCTAACTTAATGCAGTGTTGCCATTCACCCTAACTTTAAGTATTTGGGGTTACAGTCCACTAAATTGGCTAATTTTAGAATTAGGGCAGGGAAAAGGGATGGGTTAAAATTGGATTCAATTAAGACTGAATACTAGATTCTGAAAATGAAGTAGCAGACCTTCTATTTCTCCCAATCTGAAGACCAGAAGTATCTCTCCAGTCATCTGGAGATACCTTGGATCTCAGCATGTTTAGTATCACATCCTGACCTTATTGATAGAGAGGCACTTGTAATCTTTATTTGCCCATCTACTATGAGGATTGTGCTTCATGCTCCTTCCAAAACAGTGGTGTATTTGATTAAAGTATATCTGGGTGATGCAGGGAAGTTTCCATATAGTGATATGTGTGGACAAAAGGGGATATTTTTGGTACCAGGGATTGAACCCAAGGACACTCAAACACTGAGCACGTCCCAAACCTTTTTTATTCATTTATTTTTATTTTTAATTTTGAGACAGGGACTCACTAAATTGCTTAGGGCCTGGCTAAGTCCACCCAGCAGCCAGAGGGATCTGTAAAGAGAAGGTGTACATCTGGCAGGACAGCCAGGGGCTGTCTCTAGGTCTTTCCACTTTTCAGTCCTGGGTCTGGGCCCCAAGTTCCATGGTAAGTGACCTCTTTCTCATCCTAGAACTCCCAAGACATTTCTGTCTAGGACCCGTTGATATTTTCCTCCCTCTTCCAAAGGCTGCAACCTGCCTTGCCTCATCTTGCTGAGCAGAAGACCCAGAGAGGGTTATAACCTCAGTCACGATGGCTCATAGGTATGTCTGGTGATGTAACATGTAGCTGAGACCTGAGGAAACATGGCCACTACACCAAGCACATTGCAGAAACTGTCCAGTGCAGAGACTTCTTACCAGAACCAAGTCCTGCATCTGGGTCAGGGCAGGCAGGAGTGTTCTAAAATGACAAGGGGCCATGTAATCACAGCCTCAGAGAGCAGGGCATATGATTACCAGTACCTTTTGCCAGTTCTGTGAACATGGTACCAGAGGCAAGAGGGTGGGCTGTCAGCATGTTGTAAATGGAGGGACTGCACTGGGTACTGGAATTGACAGCCTGGGCGTTCTTTGTTGTTGGTCAAATATGGCTCAGGATGAGTGAGCTGTTACTTGGCAAATATAGGGTACCCTTTATCCCACTCAGGTTTGAACATTCCTAGCATCTGAGGGCCTGGCCCTAGTGGGTGTTCATTAAGGTGTGCATCAACACTGGCCCCTTGGATCCAAAATCTGTGCCACTGACTGTGGTTTCACTCTAGCTGTGCACCCAAAGATGGGTTCTCAGGCCTCTCTCTCTGTGCCTTAACTTCTTCACCTGTGAAGCTGAGAGCCATCCTCTGTTGGGAAAGATGACGGGTGTCAAGGTGGGTTGACAGGTCTGGCTACTTGGAGGGTGAGGTGAGATTCTCAGCATGGCTTGAAAAATGCCTGTATGATCAGGGCAATTTCTCAGAGCCTTGTGGGCACGGTTGTACATGCCCTGCTTCACCACACTGTGGATTTGATGATCATTGTGTTCAATCCCAGACATTACTCCCTTCTCCAAGGTTGGTTTGCAGGGTAAGACAGCCAGGGAGCTGAAGGAAGCCAGGGCTCAGTATGTTCTTCCAGAATTGCCAGGTGCCAGGAGGTGGCAAGAAACTGGAGCAGTTCTGGAATGACATCCACTACTGCATGGATGCAAGGAGGCTGGATGTGGTGGTGGTGACCAACCTGTAGAGTTACTGCTGCAGAAGGGGTTCTGTGCACATATGTCTGCACTGGTTCTACCAGTTGTGCTGAGGGGTTGGATATACCACCAATGCCCCAGTGGGTGACTGGAGGGGGAGCAAGAATTTACAGCCACAACATCATAAGCAGTATGGCATCAGTGTTTCTTGCTGACTGTTAGCCAGGCCCAAGCTGCATCCCTCCTGCCTCCTCAGGACTAGGTGGCTGAGGTCATCTTCATAACCATCTCCTCCCATCTGACACCTGAACCTGGGTGGATAATAGAGCCTGTGGCCAGTGACAGTGGACATGGATGGCAAGTGTGCCTCATATCTAGGCCTCAGGGAGCCTCTCAGGGTGATAGAAATGGAAGTGTGGCAAGGACTGAACATAAGTAAATCATGGAGGGAAGTACTGGGAGGCAATATGAAGACAAGGCAGGTTGCAGTTGGGTGAACAGGAAGCGAGTCTCAGGCAGCATGTTGGGAATCACTGTGTCCCACAGGTCTGAGCTTGAGGAGGAATCCTTTTTTTGGGAAGAGTGGTGGGACAGCAGGGTGGATGGCCCAGAGGGACTTCTCAGCAAGTCTCCTTGCAGTGCTCTGTTCTTATGTGGCATGGAAAGTGCATTCCTGTGGGAAAGGCTGTGGATAGGAGAGATGTCCCCTAGAAGGAGTTTTGTGGATGAGGTTTCAAGTTGACAATGCCATCATCCTCAGAGAGCTAGCTGGTCCTGATCAGGAAATATGTGGAGGATACTGGTCTGAAACCACCATCCTCACTGTCTTTATCAAGGATCCAACCACCATACTCCATCTGCCCCAAAGGATTCAAGAGCTGGCACTATCCCAAAGAGGTGTGCAAGAGGCTGGAGGACTTTGCATTAGCATGACCACCAAACCCAGCAAGGTTCAGCAGGTAAGGATAACAGGCCACCACAGGTGAGTCCCCTGTAAACTTCAAATTTTCCCAAATACCACAGGGTGCTTCTCTCACACCTCAGACAGGTATCTTGACCACTGGAAAGCTCCCCATTTCCCCCTTGGCAACTCTCCCCAGCCCCAAGCAGTTACCTCTACCAGCACAGGCTCTACCCACCTCCATTCAGGTTGCTTCTCTCACTTCACAGGTGCTCCTCCTAGCAAAAGTGGCTTTTCCCACTGTGGCTTCTCACATCCCAAGGGTCTCCTGCAACTTCCTTCTATACTCCCTCTCCTCCAGGTGGCTTCCCCTCTCCTCAGGTGCCCCCATTTCACCAGGTGACTCCCTCACCTTTGTCCATCCTTCCCTCTCTCCTGGGTACCTTCACCTGTCCCCCAGTGCCCTCCAATGATCTGTCCCCCTGTTACTGGTGCTTGAAATCTTTGATCCAGGGTTATTTTCTCACATGGGGTGTGCCCACTTCTCACCCTGGCTAATCTGTGGTGTTCCCAGAGCTGAGATGAGCTTTAGAAAACTAGGCCTATGGTAACTACAGGCAAAGAAGTGGTTCTGGACAGAAGCATCTGCAGGCCCTGCCTTTCCAGGGGTGCAGGATGTTCCACCCCTAGAATTTGGGTTCTCTGGAGTTCAGCTGGGTGGGTTGGGATCAGCTTGGGAGTCAAGTTTCACATCTGTCTGGTGGTGAGGTCATCACAGGAAGGGGGGCCCATGTTTCCTGTCCACAGGGACCTGCTCTGCCTCCCCAGCACATGCTCACCACACAGCCCTCTTTCCAGTGAAGCACTGCATGGCCTATTGCTCTGCTGTCCTTAGAAAGCTTAGCAGGCCTCACACCACTTACTTGGTAGATGTGAGTTGCCCCAGCCATCTCTGTGTATCCCTGTATACCAGAGTTAGAAGTATTATTTGGCAGGAGAATTTGCTTTCAGAGACAAGCTTGACTACTGAGCAGGTGTACAACTGTTTTGCCTATTATCAATGGCACCAAAAGATACTTTTGAGCATGTGCTGTCAGCCTGGCAGGCCATGCCAGAACTCTCAGAACTTCCCAGTGCTGAGGAGAGTTCTGAGCCTCTGTGACACTCAGGCAGTTGCCTTGACAACTCTGGCTGCATTTACAGGCTTCAGAGGACAGGTGAGTGGACAAGGGTTCCTACTTCTTGACCCTGGGCCTTATTTGTGACAGGAACAAGCTGACTTGGGAGGACTCAGGTGGAATTGTGACTGTGGGTTCAGGAGTCAGTTTGGAGACAGGGGCATCATGTTGCCAGAGAGAAGAGACAGTGAATAGATCTGCAAATCAAGCCAAGCTGTAGGTTTGGGGTGTGCTGGGCTCATGATTACAGGAAAGAATCAGCTCAAAGTCAGATGAAGGAAAAAGATAATATCCAGGTGCCCAGTGGCCACTCCTGTTTGTCAATATAGCTGCACTCACCTGCTGATTTTCAGGCCCACTAAGCCTTTTCTCCTGTGATCTCTTTTCATCAGGATGTGAGGAAAGTGAGCCTCCACAGTTCCCAGAGACCACCCCAGGATTTTGGAGGCCATTGGCACTGGTCCAAGACATTTCTGGTTCCCTCACAACACAAGGCTACTGTCTGCCACGGAGTGTCATCTCAGGCTGTGGGACCATCATGCCTATTCAGTTCCCTTCCTTCCTTAGGTGTAGGACAGGGTGTTGCGTGGATATGAGTATTCTGGACCCTGACCCTGTCACCTGGTCAGAGACAGGTGTGACCCCAGGGGGTGGGGAGAATGACAAAAGCAAGGAACCCACATCAGGGACCTGGAAGTGGCAGCTTCCTCTGCTGCCATGCTTACTCCTTGCAGCTGAAGTAATACTTCAGACTTCATGTGTATTTAAGAGATTGGGATGATACTCTTGGAGAGAAAATCATATATACCTGCCACCTAGAGATCCAGCTGTCTCTGTGACTCATTTGCCATTTGGAGTCAGTTTGTTTCATGAGTCAGCAGTGGTCAGAGGTCCCATTCCTCACAAGTGCTGTTGAGATGTCTCCCTTCTCTCTGTGCTCTACTTTCCTGAGGCATGATTCCAAAACCAGGATGAGGAGAGCATGTGCAGCACAGGCTATTCAGCGTGGCACTCGTTCCCAGGTCAGCACCCGATTGGTTTGGTCACTGCATTGTGTACAATTCTCTCCTTTTCTGTGCATCATTGTGACATTAGCATCTCCCCTGACACCACCCACAACAAGCTTATGTTCAGGCCCAACTCGATCCAGGTGTGTCCTTGGGTGTGTTCCCATGACCTCCTACCAAAGACATAGGGATGATGACAGGGCCTGCTGCTCTGACTGCTACAGGAAGGTCAAATGACTGTTTACTGGAAACACAAAAGCAGCATCAAAGTGGTGAGTGGTCACTGGTGTAATTCACTGCATTAAGACCAGCTTCTGCCCAAATCACTCAGCTCTTAGACTCTTGCTAAATGTTTTCAGTTTTCAATACTTTGCAGAAAGTTGTAGATAAATTGCTAAGGTATTTTAGAATATAATATTGGTCTCCTCTGAGTACTCTTGATGCCTGGCCCACTGAAACTTAACCCTTGTCTTTGCAGCCACAGGGAATAGTCCAGGCAGTGAGGTGGGTGTAGGTGATGCACCCTAATGGCGGCTGCACTCTCGTGACAACCTCTTCCTCATAGGTGGCACTGTCTGATCCACCAACAATTTACCCAGACTTCTTTGTACTGCCACTCTCCCCCGGAAACTGGAAAATGTGTTCTTACACAGCAACTCCCTGATTGGCCTGCTCATCTCCACCCCCTACTGTATGGGATTGGTTAGCAGCAGTTGCGTGAATGTGATCAGCTCATGCTTGCCACTTAGTCCTATGGGATTCTCTCCCTCATGAATTCCACGTGCCTTGCTGACCTTTAAGATGATTGGTTCCCACCTAGCCCCCACCCTACATAAAAGCTGTGTAACTCCCTCAATAAAGGAGTTCCTGCTGTGTTTCATGCGCTGACAGACCTCCCGGCTCTGGTGGGTTTCCATTGCCGCTGACACTCATCATCCTGCTTGGCCCCGTATTCTCCTCAGGTGGGCCCTGAGGAGATACATCGGACCTTGTTGCTTGACAGGGAGCCACAACTTGTTCCCCGTGTGAGGATCACGAAGTCGCCAACAGGCCAATCAGACTGCGGGTGAGTGTACTCCCATAAAATATGGGACAGTCCAGTTCCAAGTCTGACCCCTCCCTTGACTCCCTTAGGATCCTCCTTAGAAGTAGAGGATTAGAACTCTCAGATAGCCAGGCATTTCAGAACTGGAAGACTCTCATTAAGGCAGTCCCTTGGCTGCCTGAAGCAAACTTGTTTGGGAAACATGGGACAGAATTGAACAACTTCTTCATAAGGCACAAGTTAATAAGGGAGATATCCCCCCTCTTGGGGCTTTCCCCACTATTGGAGCCCTTAAAAGCTGTTTCCCATTACTTGCTATCCGCAACCCAGATAAAGATAGGGGCCTCCCCAAAGGTGCTGGCTCTCCAAAGGACAGTTCTGAGGTCTTCCCATGCAAGGATCAAGAGAAACTATCACAAGAGACAGAAACAGGCCCCCCTCTTGATCCCTTTGATGCAGCTTCATGGCCACCTAGGGAGGGAACACCCATGTCCTTGAAGCAGTCCTCCCCCAAGTCCACTCCCTCTTCTAACCCTTTCCAGGCTTCTTCAGCCCCTCCCCCACCCTATCTTATACAATACTTATCTTGAGTACAGGATCACTCCCTGCCCCCACCTCTGAAGCATGTCACCTCTTTCCAGTGAATGCTAACCCAGGAGGTAATAGGTCTGCTATCTGGTACCCATGGGAGGCTCAAGATTTAAAAGAACTAAAGAAAGCCATTGCTGAGGATGGCCCAAACTCCCCCTGGGCTGAAACTATCCTTCAAGGTCTTGCCCACCAAAATTGCACCACACAGGACTGGAGAAACCTAACTAAGGCCATTCTTCCAGGTCCAATGTATATTAAGTGGTGTGCCTTTTTCAATGATGAGTGTCATACTCAGGCTGAGAGAAACCAAGCTGCTAATCCACCTATCCCTATCACCTTTGGAATGCTCTCAGGGTCTAATGATCAATTCTCTACCGGCCTACGGCAGGCAGCCGTACTCGCTCCTTATCAGAAACAGGTATGTGCTTTAGGCTTGGCAGCCTGGAGGAAACTTGAAGAGGGCCCCTCAGAGCCCCCAATCTCAGGGATCACACAAAAGACCTCTGAGGATTTAGCCACTTTTATAGACAAAGTGGAAAAAAGCTTACAAAGAAAATTCCCTCCAGGCCCACTGAGAGATCAATTTGTGAAGATGTTAGTATGGGAAGGCATGACCACTGATCATAAACTGGCCTGTGCAGGCTTAAAGGATAGATCTATGGGACGATGGATCATTGCCCCTAAAGACGTTGGCACCATGTCTCATCAAACTGAAACCATAACATCAATGCTAAGGGCATCCCAGGAAAATAATATAGTCACTCTCATCTGTGTGCTCCAACAGGCATTCCCTGGGAAAGGAACTGCTTCAAGTGTGGACAAGCAGATCATTTCAAAAAGGAATGTCCTCAAAGAAAAAGGGGAACTACGTCCCCCCCAGGAGATTCTTCTTCTCAGCCACCACGCACTCCTTGTCCCAAATGTAAAAAGGGGTTTCATTGGGCAAAGGTCTGCAAATCCAAAATGGACATTAAAGGGAAACCTTTAAACTCCCCACAGGGCAGCTCCCAGCCCTGTTAAATAAGGGGAAACCCTTGGTTAGGACTCACTGGATGGTTGCCCTGGTGCCAGGGGTCCAGTCAAAGATGACTATTACTGTAGGAGGAAAGAACTTTAAATGCCTCATTGACACTGGAGCTGACAGAACAGTTCTGAGGAGAGAGGAAACCCCCCCAGTGGAAGCTTCTGCCTGGGCCTCATTTATTGGGAGTCGGCGGTCAGAGTCTTTCAGAGCAGCCGATTGGCTCCCATGGAAGGACCCTGATGGCAATGGAGGGGAAGTACGCCTTCTAGTGGCCTCAGGATTAACTACTAATCTTCTCGGACAGAATATACTAGATGAGGCAGAGGTCTATATCACCACAGATCACAAAGCCTTTTATGAGGATTTATTGGAGGAAAAGGAATGCCAACAGCATTTTAAGGAAGGGAGAGCCTGTCACCCCAACTATAGAGATGACCCCTCTTTGGAGGCCATAAGGAGAGGGGAACCAAAACCTTCCATCCAGCCGTACCCCCAATCCTAAGGACCACTGCTCACCTGGGGCCCCTTACAATTAAATGGATTTTGGGCCCCCCTATATGGGTAGAGCAGTGGCCTCTTCCCCAACATAAACTTCAACAACTTCTCTTGCTTGTGCAGCAACAGTTACAGGTGGGACACCTTAAACCCTCTGTCAGTCCATGGAACTCCCCATTTTTTGTCGTCCAAAAGGCCAATGGGAAATGGCGACTCCTACAGGATCTAAGGAGAATAAATGAAAGAATGATACCCTTTGGAACCCTCAAAGGGGACTTCCTTGGATCCCAGCCATCCCTAAACATTATCATCTCATTGTTATTGATATCAAGGACTGCTTCTTTTCCATTCCCTTAAATCCCAGATTCTGAGAAATTTGCCTTCTCCATTCCATCCCTTAATTTTAAAGGTCCTGATCAGAGGTTTGAGTGGACGTCTTAACCCAAGGAATGACCAAAATTCCCCCCATATGTCAATATTTTATGTCTAGAATCCTTGCCCCTCTTGTTAAGCAAGTGGACCGCCTGCTTTATGTTTACATGGATGATATTATCCTTGGGGCAACACAGAGTGACCAATTAGATCAATTTTTTGAGTCTTGTCTGAGTCGATGTCAATATTACTTGTATGAAACCAACACATGGAAATCAAGACTAATAAAATGATTTTTTGATATTAATGTTATTTGCTGTTTTTTTGACAAATTCAATTTGTATATTTATCAGTTATATCATTGTATTTTAATGTATTTATACAAGGTAAAAGGACACACGTAATATTAGTAATACAAGTATTATTTTGTGTAATTATCAGTTTTGTGCTTACAAATATTACATTTATTCCATTAGTATTTATCAAGAACATATTACATAACAGTCACCATGTGGTACAGGAAAACTCTTGATCACATTTTGCCCATTGAAATAAAAATTTGTAGACTCTACGTAACAATATAAAACCACTTCACAAAACACAGTACCTGGAGACCACAATTACACTCTGAATATCTTTCACTTGTGAATCAGATGCTCCTGAAACTGACTTTTTGTATCTACTGCATTTCACATAATGCAAAATCCTGCATATTAATCTTATATCACTTTAAATGACATTATATTTTGTTTTATAGCAAAATAGTAATAGCATACAAATACCAAGGTTTTAATCATACAATCATTGGTGGGCACATAAGTTTATTTTATAAATTGAATATTAAGAGCCATGGTTTTTGCACTGAACACAATACTGAATCTATGTCTTCAACATTCTGATTTAATCTCCTATGGATATATATTTAGACTGATATTTCTGGATCATGAAGTAATTCTACTTTTATTTTATACATGTGATGCTTGGGATTAAGGCCAAGGTTGCTATACCAAATAACTACAAAACAGTCATTTTAAATGTTTTGGGACACATTGTTTCTAAATTTCAGTAACTTGTCTCAAACTTGAAATCCTTTTGCATGGCCTCAAAATTAGCTGAAATTTCAAATATGTAGTTTGAAACTGTACTTGAATTTTTTATTTATTTAATATCTTCCATACTGATTTCCCAAATGACTCCATAATCTACTGTGGACTGTTTTTTTATGGACAAATCAATTAAAAATAGTACAGGCAATAAAGACAAAGGAAATCAGGTCCAAATTAAAGTAATGAACCAAAATATTAGGAATAAAACACTAGAAAAGTGAGAGTTATTAATTACTCAAAGAATGCTGAATAACAATTACAAGGAAGTTTGGTGAGTCAAATTCAGAGTAAAAATTTTTAATACAAATAAGGAGAAATTCTGTATGTGAAGACATTCTTAAGAAAAAATGTCTGAGAGAGGCAGGAATTGTGTGTAAATTGGTAATACTAGCATCATAGTGGAAGATGAGTAAAAAGTACCTTAAGTTCAAAACCAGTCTTAGCAACTTAGTGAGATTCTGTGAAAAATTAAAAACCTGTGTAATATATAAAGGGAAGTGACAATAAAAATATATAAGGGAAGTGTGAGAAAAATCAAAGCATGCCACTATGAAAAGCAATGAATCTTACATTAAACCATTGAGCAAATTAGAAAAAAATAAGAAATATAGAAAATAACTTACAAAATAGGAGTAGTGAGTTCTTCATTTTTCAAATTGTATTTGATTATTAATGCATTATTATAAAACAAATTTAAAAAAACTTGACTAAAAATATTAAATCTAAAAGAAGGAACTGCCATGTTAGTTCTGGCAGAGAATGAGTGGCAAGAAATGGAGCATCCTATGAGTCATCTGTGGCCCTCTATCTCCAGGCTGCTGGGTAAGATGCAGGCCAAGGGAAAGTTCAATCTCTGTCCTGCAGAGTCCCAGATATCCTGCTGTGACTGCCCATGGTTTGGCCTAGGCTGTGAAGCATTGGGACCTATGTCTGCATGACCTGATAGTTGCATTGACCTTTATAACCCCAGACCCAGGAATCCTTGGGTGTTAAATCTCCTGGCCCAATACTGTCCATCTTGGCCAAGACTTGCACTGAAAAAATGGCACCATTGGGTGGTAGGGGCATGGTATTTCATGAATAATTATAGGCAACCAAAAATGATGAGTTGAGGAGGGGGATGAATTGATGACATAAAGTTTTTCCAATCAGCAAAGACTAGGACCCTCTGTGTCCACTATATGCAGGCTTCATTTGATGACACCTTGTCCTGAGAAGGTAAACAAAAATCTTATCCATCCTAGAATTTGAGTGAAGCTATGGAGCATGACAGGTGAAACAATGAACTCCTTTGGACAGTTGTGGGTTGTTTTCCCAAAAGGAGAAACTGCAGGGTAACAAACTACATAATTTATTGGAAAGACCCAAGACCCTTCAGGAAGATTTACTTGGCATTTTTAGAAGACTTGTGTATATATTATGAAATGTTGCTCTCAACTTGCCCCCCAAACTTTTAAAACTTTTGCTACAACTTTACATTCTAAATTTTAAAGAGGGTACTGATATATGTTGCAGTTAGAATATAATGTTATGTAAATACCCATTTGTTTTAAAAAGTCAGAAATGCCCTCTGGGAGTGATTTTGAAAGGAATTCTTAAACCACCTCTAGGAGTGACATTGTCCACATTTATTCAGGGTAAGATGACAATGAAGAAGACTTTAAGCTTCAGAAGAGAGGATCCTGGGCAAGATTGGTTATGTGTAAAAGACATTTTCAATATTATAACCATTTCTTGGTGTGTGCATTTTACTCCTCATTCCTGTATATATATTTGAAAATGTTCCTTTTTTTAGAAATATCAACATTTTAGATAAACTAATTTTAAAGGTAGAAGGAGTTAAACAAAAAATGTTTTTAAATTAATTTTAAAAATTTCTATGAAATATTTTGTGGAGGATAATAACCAAAATCCCTGTTGAGTAAAAAGCATTGCATGCTGTTTCTCTGGAGCACCATGGCAGTGTGCTTACAATGAGGCAAAAGTAACTATTGTTACTATGTGTATGGGTTTTGTTCTTTATTGTCTTTATATAGTGTATATAAAGGAAAAATGAGTGCTGGTCTACATGTGCCTTTTTTATATTTTAAAGAGGTTGCCATTGTATGACAAAAGTAGAAACAGTAAAGAAAATTTTGTATGACTTGTTAAAATTTTTAGGAAGGAATTTCTTAAAATTGGAGTATTACAGCAGACAGGGTTAGTGAAGGACAAGAATGCTCATATTTTAAAGACATCTTTAAATTAGAACTATTGTTAAATGTGTGCACTTCCTTCAAGACTGAATGTACACAGTGGACAAATTGAGTTTTTAATTGAAACCTCTAGTCTGTCTAGATGTTTAGAAGTGACTGGTGAATGTTAAATGTAGAGGTAGTAAAATATAAATTCATAAACCTGTATGTTCTCTCTGATATTTGAGGCTAACACATAATAATGTGGGGGAGTGTAGAATAAATTTTAATTGGATTGAATAAAGTGGAATTAAAGAAAGCAAGTGGAAATGGGTATGAGAAATGCAATAGACTGAAGCAGACATAACTTTTCTATGTTCATATGTGAATACACAAGCAGAGTAACTCCACATATTCACATATGTAGTATAACTACATGGGTAGTTATACTCCAAGTATAACTTTATACTTTATGTATAAAAAGAACAAATTAAAATTTGAAAAAGAAAAATAATAAATCTGAAAGAAATACAAATACATGCAATCAACTTGGAACTATATCTAAGAAACCATGTAGAATAAAAGCAAAAAAATTGTAAGAGTGTTACATAAAAATATGGTCAAAGAAAGCTTGCATGGTCAAATTATGATATAGGAAACAGTTTAAAGAAAGAAGTAACATGAGATAAAATATATTTTAAATTTAACAAAAAAGCTTTGAAAAGAGGCAAAGTAGAATATTATATGAAAATAAAAATAACTTTCCCTAGAATACTGTAATAAGTATAGATATAATTTCAACTCACATCAAACATCCAAGAAATAAAAAGTTAAGATTGACAAATTAAATAAAGAAATAGAATGCAACACTTTAATACTAGGAGAAATCAATTCATATTTGCTGTAAGGAAGACAATGAAAATGGTAATTGAAAAACAGAAGACTTTGAAAATAATTTAAAAATATTTGACTGATATTCTAATTTTTCTCAATAGCATATGAAATATTAAATTGAATCAACCAATAGGAAAGTGAAAGACTAAAGGTTAATAAGTATGTAAGTATTAAAATTATTTTGTGATCATAATAGAATAAGGTAAAAATCAAAAAGTAGAAATGATATTCACAAATCCACACATATGTGGCAATTGATTAAAGAGGGTTGAATATGATCATTTTCCAGAATGGAAAGATTAAATTAGAAGATGTTTGTACTCCTCAAAATATCTGGAGATTCCATGTAAATCTCTGTTTTTTTTGCAGACACAGAAAACAACTTATCCTAGAAATTTTATGGAATCTCAAAGTTTTATGGATATATCAAAAATATTCAAAATAGAAACAAAATTGGGAGAAAGTTATTTCATAATTTAAAAATATTATACAATACAATATTTAATTGACAATAGTGACATAAATTAAGACAGTAGGACAGTGAATTCTGACTTATAAATTTGTGCATATATAGCAAATAAGACATTTGAACACCAATGTTTGTTATGGTATTATTCAACAGAGCTACCAGGGGGAAACAAAACAAATATCCCTTGAAATGAGTGAATGGAGGATTTTGGCATATAGAAACTAAATGATATTTTTCAAGTAAAAATGTAATACATTTTTGCAAAATCTATAATCAGGATAAATCTTCAGTACATTGTGATAACTAAAATATGTCACTATCATAAAGGAAAATTTAGCAGAACTCTACTGGTATAAGACACCAAAAAACAAACAAATAAACAAACAAAAAATCCTCCTGAACAGAAATGAGAAGGACAATATTGATGAGAGAGACAGATATGAGTGCTTGTTTATTTACTAACTTTTGAGATGTAAACCTTCTACAGATATATTACATCACAATTTGAATTAACATTGCTGAACAGCACATGTGATGTGATATGTTGGAAATATCAAGCACTGTTTTGTGGTTTTGATCACAATTAAAATTTTATAAACATAAAAATAAAAACAATTGTAAAATGTTTGAAAGTTAAATTTAAAATGCTATTATCTTTATCTGATAAATAGAAACAAATTCATGAATATGTAGATAAAGATCATGCATAAAATTCAGAATTATTTGTGTAATTCAGAGGTAGGAAATGTATAATCTCAAGGCCATTCTCAATAACTTCAAGAGGTAGAAAGGAGTTGGGGTGTAGCCCATTAATAGATTACCCCTGGATTGTATCCCTATTACATTAACTATGAAATATATGAATTACTATGTATTTAGGCAGGATAAAAACAATATAAATAAAATATAAAACTCATTTAAAAAGGTGTACTATTTATAAAAACAAGGTAAAGCACATATAATTTTTTGGCAATAGAAACAAAAATCATGCATATATTAATTTTAATATTGTACTAAATCTGAAGTAATAGAAATTGCCATATATTCATAAAATATAGCCAAAAATAAAACACTAATACATGAAGGGAGGAAACCTGTTCTACAACATGAAACATACCCTCTGAAATGAAAGAAAAAGGAAAAATTTAACCAATAACTTATATATAACAATAGACATATTATTTACAAATAGTTTCATATAACTACAAATTGCAACTATCACTATGGACCAAATAAAAGCATTTATTGTGAATCTCACTTTCATTTCACAGAAAATTCTTTACAAGAATTTACAAAGAGCATGTATAAGGTAATTTTAATGAATAAATATATAAATAATGTTAAACAGATTTAGGATATTATTCTCCAACAATGTGCACATACCATGTGGAGTCTCACAAATAGCAGAAGATCTTTTAGATTATGCTGACTGGCAAAGGGGAGTTTGTTTGGTTAATTTAAATGAACTGGGACATCACTGAAGACAAACAGAAGATTTTAAAAAATTTGAAAACATGATAAACATAGGGCAGTACATTTCAATAGCAACAGGAGAAATCAACCTAAGTTTCTTAAAAATCTTTTCTGTTGCTCCATCAACATTTTGAAGTTTGAAATCCTCCTTGATCTTTGGGCCTCTCAACTGTGTCTTCTGCTATGTCAGGCCACAATATTTTATATCACTGAAATACTCTCAGTACTTTTCTAAAGTAAGACATGTAACCTACCAAGAAAAGGAGAGATTAAAGATGAAAAGGAATGTCCTTAACATTTTATCTGTACCAAAAATGTCCTTTTATTTCTTAAAACTACAAATGGGAAGCATATTCTTATAGAGATGTCCCCAGAAGCTATTCTGCAAGGAAAGAAAATTAAATAATCATAATTAATTAAAAATTATGAAGGGAAGTTATGCTTACTCAGGAAGATCAAGTTTGTGTAATTCTCAATCATCACATCTCTATATAAGTTTTGTTGAGCTGGCTGAAGGCATTCCCACTTCTCTTCAGTGAAATCAATGGCCACATCTCTGAATGTCAACAGATCCTGAAATAATAGGTAAATAAATAGTACACTGAATACTTGATCATTCACAGAGTTTTTAATTTAACAGAAGTTGCAATGAGAGTAGACTTCTATGGAGGTGATGACTTTAATTATTTATTAATATAATTTTATACAGTGATACTCATATACCTCTGAAGAAAACCAAACATAAGTCTAAAAGGACTATGATAATTTCACTTTTATGGAATAAAATATAAAGCTCAGGCATCAACACAAGAATATAGATTTTGTAATATTATATATCATGAACTAAATTGTACATATCCCTCCAAGGAGAAAGTCATGGTATTTAATAAAGGGAATCCTCAGATATAATTGCACAACCATGAACCAGCAATTTACAGATATGAAGAATCTGATTCAACAGTTCTGGATGGAGCAGTTTTCTGAAAATGTACCAACTTATCTAGTTATTCCAGAATCTGTAGAACTAGAGAAACTCTTAAAAGGAAATGAGTTTGACTGCTTAAAAAAAATTTACTAATGAATTGGAGTTCAAATATTTTATGGTATTTATGTATGTTATTAAAATATCAAATAGCAACAGCAATCCCATTTGGATATTTTATGCTTTGTTTTTCAAATTTAAAGTTATTTTAATATATAAAATAAAAATTATATACTTTTATGCAATAAAGCTTTGATACGTGTTTACATTGTATTGTGTTTATAACAGGATAACCATCTAGACCTTCAAACATTGTCATTTTTATTTAATTTTATTGGTTCTTTTTAGTCCTACATGACAGTAGAAACCATTTTCATGAACTCATAAAAACATTGGATATATCTTATTCTAATTAAAATAACAATTGTCTTTTGGGTGGGCACGATGGTGGAACTCATTTAGGTATTTTTATATGTATAGATAGGAATACTATGTTAGATTTATTCTACTGTTTTCTATTCTTCTTCCCCTTCTTTTTTTTAACCATTGTTTAATCTTATTAACTTTTTTTACCCTCACATGCTTTATGTGGTTTAGATTTTGCATATCAGCAAAATATTCAACCTTTGAATACAGGAATTGGTTTATTTCAAATAGTATAATATTCTTCAAATCCATCCAATTACTGGCAAATGTCATGGAGTCATTCTTTTTTTATGGTTGAATAAAAATGTGTTGTGTATATATGCCCTAATTTCTTTACCTATTCATTTGTTGAAGACCATTTAGGTTGGTTTCATAACCAAGATATTTTAAATTTTGCTGCTATAAATACTAATTTAGCACTGTCACTCTAGTATGCTGATTTTAAAGTCTTTTGGGTAAATATTGAAGAGTGATTTCACTGGGTTAATTGGTGGATCCATTCATTGAAGAATATCCATATAGCTTTCCAGAGGGGTAGCAACAATGTGCAGTCCCACCAACAATGTGTAAGAATTCTATTTTCCCCACATCCTCAGGAACATACATTCATTTTATTGTTCATACATGCCATACTGACTGGACTGAGGTGGAATCTCAGGGCAGTTTTAATTTGTATTTCTGTAATATTTAGAGATGTTGAACTTGTGTTCAAATTTTGTTGATCATTTCTATTTACTCTTTGAGAATTGTTTGTTAAATTATTTTGCCCCTTTTTTGATATTTTTCTTTCTTTTCTTTCTTGCATATGTGTGTTAAGCTATTTGACTCCTAGAAATTGACAACATATGCATGTAGGAAAGTTCTTCTCCTATTCTGTAGTTTCTGTCTTTATTTATTTATTTATTTTCCTGTGAAAGTATTTGGTTTGATCCTGTCCAATTTTGTATTACTATTATTTTCTTTTAATTTTAGGGTCTTGTTCAGGAAATCATTTCCTGTACCAATGTGTTGTCATTCTGGGTCTATCTGCTCTTCTAGAAGGTGCTGTGTTTCTGGTAAGATTTCTAGGTCTTTGATCTATTTAGTGTTGAATTTTGTGCAGGGTTAAAAATAAGAATTACCTTTCATTCTGTTACATATGGATTTCCACTTTTCCCAGCACTGTTTTTTCAAATGCTATCCTTTCTCCATTGCTTAATTTTAACAACTTTGTATAATATGAGTTTAGTATATTTATGTGAAGTTTATCACTGTGTCTTTGATTCTGTTCCATTTGCTTTTGTGTCTATTGTGTTACATATATATGTGTATATAAATAAAAACATATTTTTTATTTAATAACCAGCTCTCTTTGCTGGTTTTCTTTGTAGAGATACTTCACCTCTTTAATAATTTGATTCTGATGTAGTTTTGTTTTTGAGGCTAATATGAATGAGATGGTTTTCCCTATTTCTGTTTTAACTGATTCATTATTGATGTACAGAATTTTAATTGAGTTATGGGTATTAATTTTGTATCCCACTACTTTGCTGAATATCTTCATGAGTTCTAGGAGGTTACCATTTGAGTTTTGGGGATATCTACATATAGAATCATGATGTCTGCAAAATAAATTATTTGAAATCTTTCTTCCTATTCATATCACTTTAAATTCTATCTTTTGCTTAATTGTTTTAACCAGAGTTGCAAGGAGTTTGCTGAATAAATTTGGCAAATAAGGCCATCCTTTTCTTCTTCCTGCTTTTAGTGGGAATGATTTAAGATTCTCTATTTAGAATAATGTCAGCCTTGGTTTTGTCATATACAGCTTTTAAAACCTTGGGAGAAATTCCATCTATCCCTAGTATTTGCAAAGTTCTAAGTATGAGTGTATGCTGTATTTTGTCAAATGATTTTTCTGCATCTATTGAGATGATCATGTATTTCTTGTCTTTATGTCTATTAATATTATGAGTTAGATTTGATTATTTCCATTTGTTGATCCAACTTACATCCCTGAGCTGACCATGGTGAACGGTTGTTTTAATATGTTTTTCTTTGCAATTTGCCAGTATTTTATTAAGAATTTTTTGCATCTATATTCATCAAGAAAATCAATGTGACATTTTCATTCTTTGATATGACTTTATCTTATTTTGGTACCAAGCTACAAGTTTCATAGAATTAGTTTGAAAAGCATGCCTTAGTTTTCTATTTTGTGGAAAAAATTGAAGACTTTTGATGTTAGATCTTCTTTAAAATCTTGGTAGATCTTGGATGAGAACCCATCCAGTCCTAGACTTTTCTTTTTGGTATGTTTTCCATGACTTTCTCAATTTCCTTACTAGAATTTCATCTCTTCATATTTTCTATATCCTTCTGAATCAGTTTTGTTAGGTCATATGTATCTAGGAATATTCTAATTCATTGGAGTACAAAAACAGTAAGTAATTTCTGATTCTCCTCTGTGTTCCAGTAGGGCTTGTGGTGTTATTTTCACCATGGATTTTTAAAATTTTTATTTTCCTCTCTTTCCTATACTCAGCTGGGTTAAAACTTTATCAGGTTTATTTAATGTTTCAAAGAACCAACTTTTTTCATTAATTTTTGAATTATTTTTATAATGTCAAATTCATTAAGTTGGAGACTGATTTAATTTCCTGTGATCTATTGATATTGTTACTGGGTTGTTCTTCTTTGTTCAGGGCCATGAGATGTAATGATAGTTCATTTATTTGGTGTCTTCCTGTTATTTAATGAATGGGATCAATAATATGAACTTTCTTCTTACAGCCTCCTTCATAGTGGCCCAAAAGTTTCATATGTTGTCATTTACTATTAAGTTTTTTTTTTATTTCATCTCTGATTCACACAGGTATACATTCATCATTCAATAAAATGATTTAATATCATTTAATCTCCAGGTGCTTGTGTATTTTCTACTTTTGTTTTCTCATTGATGTCTAATTTAATTCCATTATGATGAAATAGTATGTAGAGGATTTCCTTCATTTTTATTTTTTTATTTGCAATGAGATCATTTTGACCTAGAATAGGGTATATATTGCAAAATATTCCAAGTGCTGAGGAAGGTGTATTCAGTCATTGATGGGTGAAATATTCTACACATGTCTGTTAAGAGTATTTTTTTCATTCTGTAGCATATTTAGATTTTATTTATATTAAGTAAGAGGGGTGTATGTTAAGATTATCTAGTAGTATTGTGTTTTAACCTATTTGACTCTTGATGTTGAGGAAAGTTTTTTGATATATGTAACTGCTCTTATTAGGGCATAAATATCAATGACTGCTATTACTTCTTGCATAATTCCCTTAAGGAGAATAAAAGAACCTTTTTTGTCTCTTCTGATTAACTCTGCTTTGAAGTTCAATTTATCCAATATAAGAATAGAAACTGCCCCTTGTATATGAAGACAACATGAATAATATATTTTCCCCAATCTTTGCCTTCATTCTGTGTTTGTCTTTCTTTATGTCTAAGTCTATTGAAGAGAACATATATTTGGTACTTGTTTTCTGTTTCAACCTGCAAGTCTATGTCTTTTTTAGATGAGCGGAGACAATTTTATGTTCAGTGTTTTTTTATTGAAATATGTTTTCTAATTTCCTGACATTTTGGTTTATTTACAGTTTTTAACTTGATTCTCCTTTGAGTATTCTTCTAGTGTTGTTTCTGCTTTGCTAGTTTTTGTTTTTGCCCAATATATTCTTGAGGTATTTTACTGCATATCTTTCATAGTGTCAAATTAAAGTTGTAAATTATTTTAACCTTTGTTTATCATGAAAATTTTTTATTTCATTTTCAAGTCAAAGTCTTAATTTTGCTTTATATGGTATTTTTGGTAGGCATCTATTTTCTTCAGTGTTTGGTATATGTTATTCTAAACCTTCTACCTTTTAGTGTCTGGGTTAAAATATTAGCTGAGATTTGCATTGTTTTTTTTTTTTCTTAAAAAGAGACCAGTCTTTTAATCTTGCTGCTTTAAGATTCTTTTATCTGTATATTGGGCACTTTCAAAATGATGTGTCTTCAAATGAGTTTCTTGCAATATTGTATATCTGGAGTCCTGTGTAATTTATGTATTTGATTTTCCTTTTTTTTTAAGACTTGGGAAATTTCCTGATTTATTTTATTGTTAATATTGTGCATCATTTAGTTTATATTTCAGAACCATCATCTTAAAATTTCTGTTCATAGTCCCTTAAAATAATTTATCTGTAGTCTTCTTTTTCTTTAATATTTTATAGTTTGTCTTCAAGTCCTCAAAAATCTATCTTCTTGTGGTCTCATCTGTTGGTGATGCTTTCCACTGGATTTTTAATTTGATTTATGAATGCTTTCATGTTGAGAATTTCCAATTAATTCTTCCAAAAGATCTATATTTCCTTATTGAAGTTACCTTTCACCTTGTATTTTCTCTCTGCTTTGATTTATTTTGTCATCTTTTACTTCATAGGTCAGTTGAACAATACACTATCTACATAACATCTCTGATCTTTCCTCCATTGTTGTGTCAATGGAGTCTGATATTGAGGTATTCTATGTTGTTTGGTATGGTTTGTTCCATTCATTTCTTATATTGCTTGAGTGTTCACCCAACTATCTGGATGGATATGAAGCAGTAGATTTTCTACCTTATGAGTTTATAGTGTCTCCCTATGTTATAAAGACCTTACAATATGGGACAGAGGCCAATGATATCAAAATCCTATGCCAAAAATATATAACAGTATATTAGGTACTTCATTCCTATTTTGACATATACAGTGTTACTTGGTATAATATGCAGATTAGAAGTATCAGCAATTTCATTCTGTAATCATAAATTATGCCTGGCACAATGTCAAACAATAGGTGTTGTTTATGAGTTCTGCCATATTAACAACTGCTCTGTAATTGGTGGTAGGGGAGGACATTACATATATTAAGTAACATTAAGAGATGTTAAGTATAGAATTCAGTATGAGGAGAGCAGGGATAGAAATGTAGAAAATGTTTGCAATTTTAAAGGGTAAATAGAGCAGATACAGTGGTGACATAGGATGTGTTAAGGAGGAAGAAAGAGAAAAATAGAAAAAAGAATATAAAGCAAGAGTGAGGATAGAATTTGGTTGTTCACAATAGAATAGGGAAGGGGAGAAAAGAGAAATATAGAATACAGTGCTGTAAAAAAGAATACAAAGCAAAATCAAGCTATGCTAATCAAAACCTTGATGTTCAAAACACTGATCATGAAAAATAACCACCTTCAACAAAAAGGATAGAAATTAGGAAAGAAAAACAAATCTTTATATGTATAGGTGTTCATGAACAAATTAGTACAAATTGAACTAAAACAAAACAACACAAATCATAACCAAGGGAAAAAAAGTGTACAATCTGAATGAAAAGTTAAGAAATTATGGAATCATTTTGACTATGTTTGACAAAGAGTGAGAATATGTGTTTGCTGTCTGTTCCCAACTAATTTTGTTTTTCTTGAGGTGTGAATTGAATGTAGGTGTATGGGCATAACCTGTTGAGTTCTTCCTTTTTACTGTTTTGTTCACCATGTTTCCAGTGGGGTTCTAAGATTTCTAAACTTCCCTTATTTTGAGATTGGTAAGGGGTGGAAAGGTAAGAGCTGTCCATTACCAGTGTGTTCTCCCCTTTGAAAGCAGTTCTCATAGGTGGAATTCCTGGGTGCATGGACTTAGTATTAGTGAGGTTCTTGTTGCTTTAATTTGTGGTGAATTGCTGGCATTGTTGAGACAATATTCATCTAAAGCTTGGTAAATGTCAATCTGTGATAGACTGGAAAGATCAGGTGATAAAATGGTGGTCTGTTTGAGACAGGCTGTGGGCCAGATAGCAATGAAGTTTCAGGTGGGCCTGGCAGGAATGTTTTCATCTGGCAAGCTGGACTAAGCACAAAACAGTGAAGCTGCAAGTTTAGTAGTTCAAGTGGTAGGCAGGGTGTGAGGCTGAAGGGGTTGACAGACAAGGTCCCTGGTTTCTAGGGGCCCAGAAACATTGTGATCACAGGAACCAGTTAGCTAAGGTAGGCCAGAATCACTTGTATGTCAGATAACTGACAGTGCCAGGAACAGGAAGGGTACTGTAGTGGGTTGATGCCAGTGACTCAGCAGGTGCCAAACTAGGTGGGTGCAAGGGAAAAGTGGGTGCTGTGGTCTTGAAGTGCCAAAAACAGTCAGGCAGGCAATCAGAGGGTCAAGTGTCCTGACACCTATCATATCATCATTTTGATCCAATGTACATGGCCTCATGAGTTCCTTTGAGCCACAGGACTCAGCATTGGAGAGAGTTGCATTCTCTGTAATGTTCAATCTGGAATGTAGCCATGCAAAAATGCTATCATTTTCATATTTTCCCTGTGTTTATTAAGCTCAGTTAAGTCTTTGCTAGGCTTAGATAGATTTATGCAGGTCTAGTCATAATCTCCCTGATCTGGCTTTCCACTACCCATTGGCACAGCTGTGGTGTACTCTCAACATGACTCCTACTTCAGCTCTCCACTGATGATTGGTAAACTCAGGGTAACTTTTTAGACAAATTTAATGAGTTGAATTTTTGAACATGATGTGTTACATAATCATGAAAGACTAAACATCTTTAGAAATTAGGTAATGTAAAATAAAACCACATCATGTACAAAAATTAAGTAGTATTGAAAATCATGTGCTATAAATGCATTCTCCTAAAGAGAAAATATAGTTTAATTTGTTATTCTCCATGTGTAGAAACTGTACTTTTTAAAACAAACATGTGATACACCACCACCAAACACAGAGTGTGAAATTACACTCTTAGACATATAAGAACATAATAATGTTCCTCCAGAGTTAAAATCCAGGGTCATGATTAAAGGGGATGTATATTTAGAAATATAGAATTACTAAACTGTGGAGAATAATGGTTCTAGGAACCAGAAACATTTTCTGTTTTATCCAGATTTACAAATACTAAAAACACCAAGAATATTTTATAAATATGTCACATGAAAGTTGTGTTTCATATGAAAGCATATTTGAAATCATGCAGAATTTGAGAAATACAAATACACATAAGTACATCAAAGAACCAATTGCACATCCTATGTATAGATGGTAAAACTATCATTAAAAAGTTGACTATTTTCCCCAAGCCAATCTATAATAATATCCCAGCAAAATTTAAGAAGGGAACAAAGTAAAAACATCTGAAATTCTCCTGGAAGATTATACATATGTATATAATTAGCCAAGAACTCTATGAAATGTAAAAGCAAACTTACCAGCTATCATTACCTGACACTATTATATGCTATAAAATTATAGTATTGTGGTAATCTATAGATCAAGAATTCACAATAGAGAAAATTACATAGGTAAATCCATATGTATGTAAACATTGTTTTTATTGTTAAGTGCAATAAAATCTATAATTTAATTTATCTATATAAAATAAATTATATAAAGAAAATAACTTAATGTGAATAAATGATATAATATAGGCTAAAAGTAGATATTAGAAGTAGCAGCCCAGGACACTGGTTGGGATTATGTGCATAATGTGTGTAACACTGGAATTATACATCAGCACTGCCCAACAAAAAGCAGATATTAAGAGGGATGATTATAAAAATGTAGCAGAATATGAACCTCCTGATTAGATTTACTTATGAATACAACAAATAAATATCTACTCCACTTGTGAATCCCTCTTAAATTTATAAATTAATTAGAAACATTAAAAACTACCATCAGATCAGTTGGAGAAGTTGGTTTATTATGACATTAGCATTCCTTAATGATCCTTATAACTGGGGCAGTTATCATCCTGAGTACAGGAAGACACTTTGGATCATAAATATATCACTTTTAACTCTAAATCATTTGTAGTTTGAATTTTAAAATAACTGGTACACACAGAGAAGGAGACTAGATAGATATAAGTATCAAGATTAGAAAAAAAGAGTGTTTTTCTATGAAAATGCAAGATCCATGGGTTTTATATTATGGGACCATGGAAGAAGAGGAGTTAAATATCAAAGGTCCCACTTTTACCTAAAAGATATTTTCCAGCATAATCTGTGAAATGATGTTGCTAGTAGTTGAGTTTCTATCTATTCAGCATCAAAGAGTGAACAAGGGAAATGCAGTCTACAACTGGCAGCCAAATTGGTAGTGAAGTACACCATGATACCTCTTCCTCAGCACACATCAGTAATAACTCCATGGCTAACCAATTCTTTCTGTAAGGAATCTGTCCAAAATTCAACTTTTTCCATTCAATGTACTACATTCTAATCTCCCAGGATTTGGGAGCAATGACAATATATAGTTGCATATTTCTCTATATCAAAAAATGTGGCTCCACTTTAGCATGTAAGAGTTTTCATGGGCTGCAATCTCCACCAGGAGTGAAGAAAAGGGGTAAAAAGTGCATACTCCTGCTTATTTCTAAAATAGGTTCACATCAGCTCCTTTCAATGAGTAAAAGGCAGCCTGAATTCTAACTTTCAGCAAAAATTTAGTGCACCACTTAACTATGAGAACTTCAGCAGCCTGAGTGCAGCTACTATCAAAAAATGGAAGAATAGCTAGTACTCCAATTATGTGGATATGGATAAAAGAAACACTTGCAAACTGTGCTAGAATATAATTTCAGTAGAGCCAATTTTCAAAGTCTTGAAATTTGAATGTTCTTTAAAAATTAACACAATAATAATAATTCTGGGTGCATTCCCAAAGTATTTAAAATCAGTATGCTAAGTAAATTGTTGCATTATTTTCTTCATTATAGCAGTATTTATGAAAGCCAAGGTCAGAGAAAAACTGAAGTGACCTTTGATGAAGGGCAAACCAGGAGATTTCTCCCAGATTTTAGGGCAATCAACGTGTTCCCTGAAAAACTAGAGTCCCTAAATTTAGTCTGCTCTCTTACAAGATAAGATCCAAGTATTGATATTCACTAGACTCTCAAAAGACTTCAGGTGTGTCAGCTGTGAGATCCTCATATCAGACAGTTCTGAAACAGTACCAGGAAAATACCAGAGAGGGTAAGGATAACCTTCTGACATGAATTCTGCCAGGGGACTTCTCAACACAAAGACATGTGACAAGGTGTCTGGCCTTGGAGACAAAAGAAGCACAAGCATGTATTTTTGCAAAGGTCAAATGATTTTTCTCTAATTTCTATCATGTGAAATACTCAAAAAACAATAAAACAATAAAAGCCTTTGTTTTGACTTTTTCTATGGTACTGTGGATTTGTCACATGGGCATGTTAAATCTGAGGTGCACACCAAGTCCAAGGTTTAAAATTTTGAGAAAAGTCTTTCCAAGTTGCCTATGTCAATTTTAATTCCTGATGTTGACCTTGAAATTGCAATCTTCATCCCTTAGCCAACTGAGTTTCTGTGAGTATAGGCATGAGCCATTGCACTCAGCCAGAAAAAAAAATTATTTATAAAGTTCTGCCCAGTTCCTTGTAAATTAATTAATTAATTAATTAATTAATTAAGATACTATACTCATTTGAAATGTAATAGAGGAAATTATTGATAATACTGATGAGAGAAGAAGTTGTCACTTGGAATATGGACAGAGAGGTGAAATTTTAGTATTTTATTGACATATATATAAAGGCATAGGCTGGGAGACAGGGTCCTGTATTTCACATTTTGCTTCCCATTTATTTAGAACATTCAGGAGGATTCAATCAGGGTGGTATACACTTGTAATCCTAGCAACTCATGAGACTGGACACAAGTTCAAGGCCAGATTTAGCATCTGTTCCAATTAAAAAATAAAATGTACCATGGTTGTAGCTTAGTGGTAAAGAACCTCTTGGTTTAAAACACAGTACCACCATCCCACCCAAAAAAAAAAAAAAAAAAGAAAGAAAGAAAAAAAAATAACATGGTTCAGGAAGAAAGATCTGAGATACCTACAGACACAGACCATAGCCTTCCTTATGCCAGAATACAATACATGGAGTCATGTTTCTGATGATCATCCTTCTCCACAATCCACTTCACAAACTGGGAATGTGCTGGAATACTGGCATATATGTGCTCGGGTAGAACTTCAAGACATGGTTGAAGATATCCTTCAGAAAGAGGACAGAACTTCTGGAGTCTACTGCTGACATATTCTTCACTTGACTGGTCAGTGAGGATTCAGGATTAAAGATCAACACCTTTTTGTGCAATTTGATCTTACACATAATTTCCAGTCCATGATATTTTTCTTCCTATGATGAAAGTCCATAAATAAGCAAGTGGGCTTGAAATCAAGATAAATTTTCTTGCCAGGCATGGTGGCACACACATGTAATCACAGCAGGTTGTAAGGTTGAGATAGGTAGATTGCAATTTCAAAGCCAGCCTCAGGAACTTAGCAAGAGCATTTGTTTAATTTTACTTATTTATTTATAATTTATTTTGATGGATTTTCCAACAGATTCACCACTCCAGCCCAGATTAGGCTAATTTGAATAAAGTTTTTTTTAGGAATAAAAGACATACTCTACAATCATATATCTAAAGTTGACCATAAGTTAAAGATGTGAAGATATCATAAAAGAATATTCAAGAAAAAAAAATTGAAGAACCATTAGGGTTGATGAATACTCCAAAATACAAACTAACAAGATAAACAAAAATTCCAAAGAAAGAACTTGAAAAATTGTCCAATTTTTATGAATAATATGTAAATTCAAAAGATGTTGGAGCTGGCGAGTGAGTCAGGTCACCTGCATTATGGAGGTAGCAGGCAGGTACACAACCCACCTGCCTTGCAGGAGCTAGGCGGCGGGCAGTCAACCCATCCAACCACCAGACCAAAGGCAGATGCCATCACAGAGTGGCCCAGCCCAACCAACACCCCATGGTCTGTTGCCATCATGGAACAAGCCTGCAGACTAGCCAGTCTGCCTGCATCACAGAGCTAGCCAGAGCCTTCTTTATAGGCTGGTGCAGGCATTTTGAATTATTCCTGAGGGTGTGGTCATCATCACTGGAAGGGCAGCTCCCTTCCTGAGACAACCACAGGAGGCTAGAGGACCTTTGACAAGACTGAGGAGTCAAGAAGAGGAGGTATTGAGAGACTCAGGACAAACTCAGAGCCACTGGGTAAATCTATCCCACTGGTGAGGTTTCCTGGATGGGGCAGTAGTCCAAAAATGCATGGAACTTCATGGAGTAGAGTGTCAGTGAGGGTCTGAGGCCCAGGCGGTAGCTCCAGTCCCCAGGGAACATAGCAGAGGAGGGCCACTAAGTGAGGGAATCCCTCACATGCCAGGCTCCCCAGCCCTGGTGGTAGGTCAGGACCCCTGGGAAAATTGCAGAGGAGGGCTTCCCAGTCCAGATGGTAGTACTGGACTGAAGGGAACTTCTCGGAGGAGAGCTGCCCAGCAAAACTTTCCAGGGCCAGGTAAGTCTTCCCCACTGGGTGAGGCTTTCCCACCAGGGCAGTAGAATCAGAGACACAGACCCAATTCAGATGTTCCCCAGTATGCACTCTAGTCCCCTATTAACTGAACATCAGTCAACAAGTGGAGGAGCCTCTGGCCACTGACAGGGAATATATACCACCTGAAGGCCACCACCCTTAGAGGGTCTGCTTCCTAGTGAACCACTGCATTATAAACTTCCTCCGAGACTTCAGACTACTGAAGACTAAGATGTGAGTTATTTGAAATCTACAGAGAAAATATTAGTCAATAGAGGAAATCTGCAATATCCCAGAGTTTTACTACTAGAGGGGAAGATACCTGAGCAATATGAGAAAACAAGAGAAGAAAAAGTCCCAAACAAACCTAGATGGTATAGCAATAAAATCCAATGACAGCATGGCAGAAGAAATGTCAAAAAGGGAGTTCAGAATGTACATAATTAACATGATCAGGGAAGAAAATGAGGAGATGAAACAGAAAATGCAGGCATTGAATGATGAGATGAAAGCAAATACAGGCATTGAATGATCAAAACAATTGACAGTTAAAAGATCAAATACAGGAAGCAAAAGATCATTTCAATAAGAGTTAGAGATATTGAAAAAAAAACAAACACAAATCCTAGAAATGAAGAAACAATAAACAAAATTAAAAACTTCATAGAAAACATTACCAATAGGATAAAACATCTGGAAGACAGAATCTCAGATATTGAAGAAAAAATACATAATCTTGAAAACAAAATTGACCAAACAGAGATGATGGTAAGAAATCATGAACAGAATCTACAAGAATTGTGGAATATTATGAAAAGGTCAAATTTAAGAACTATTGGGATTAAGGAAGGCTTAGAGAAACAAACCAAAGGAATGAATATTCTATTCAAAGAAGAAATATCAGAAAATTTCCCACATCTGAAGAAAGAAATGGAAAATCAAGTACAAGAGGGTTACAAGACTCCAAATACACAAAATTACAACAGACCCACACCAAGGCACATTATTATGAAAATACCTAACATAAAAAATAAAGACAGAATTTTAAAGTTTGCAAGAAAAATAATCAAATTACATTCAGGGGAAACCAATACAGATATCAGCAAATTTTTCAATCCAGACTCTAAAAGATAAAAGGGCCTGGAACAACATTTTTCAATCCCTGAAAGAAAACTGATACCAGGGCTGGGAATATAGCTCGGTTGGTAGAGTGCTTGTCTTGCAAGCATAAGGCCCTGGGTTCAACCCCCAGCACCAAAAAAAAAAAAAAAAAAAAAGAAAAAGAAAACTGATACCAACTAAGAATCTTATACCCAGCGAAACTTACCTTCAGATTTGACGATGAAATAAAATCCTTCCATGATAAATAAAAGCTAAAGTAATTTACAAAAAGAAAGCTGGCATTACAGAACATTCTTAGCAAAATATTCTATGAGGAATAGATGAAAAATAATGATATAAATCAGCAAAGGGAGGAAGTACCCTAAGGAAGAGCCAAATAAAGGAGAAACAAATTTGTGTCAAAAAAAAAAAAAAAAAAGAATGAGCCAAACGACCGGGAATACAAATCATATCTCAATAGCCCTGAATGTTAGTGGCCTGAACTCATCAATCAAAAGATATAGACTGGCAGATTGGATCAAAAAGAAAGATCCAACAATTGTCTGCCTGCAAGAGACTCATCTCATAGAAAGAGATATACAGAGACTAAAGGTGAAAGGATGGGAAAAAACATACCATGGACATAGACACAGCAAAAAATCCAGAATATCCATCGTCATATCAGATAATGTGGACTTCGAGCCAAAGTTTGTCAGAAGGGATAAATAAGGACATTTCATACTGCTTAAGGAAAGCATAAATCAGCAAGACATAACAATCATAAATACCTATGGCCCAAACAGTGGATCATTCATATACATTAAACAAACCCTTCTCAATTCCAGAAATCAAACAGACTGCAACACAATAATAGCAGGTGATTTTAACACACCTCGCTTACCACTGGACAGATCCTCCAATCAAAAAATTGAACAAAGAAACCATAGATATCAATAACACAATCAATAATTTAGACTTAATGGACATTTATAGAATATACCATCCAACAAACAGCAAATACACTTTCTTCTCAGCAGCACATGGATCCTTCTCTAAAATAGACCATATTTTATGTCACGAAGCTAATGTTAGCAAGTACGAGATGATTGAGATACTACCTTGTATCCTATCAGATCATAATGGATTGAAATTAGAAATAAATGACAGAGTAAAAAGCAGAAACTACTGCAACACCTGGAACTACCTTGTATCCTATCAGATCATAATGGATTGAAATTAGAAATAAATGACAGAGTAAAAAGCAGAAACTACTGCAACACCTGGAGATTAAATAAAACACTATTGTATGATGAATGCTTAACAGAAGATATAAGGAAGGAAATTTAAAAAATTCTAGAGGTAAATGAGAACAAAGTAACAACATATCAAAATCTCTGGGACACTTTGAAAGCAGTTCTTAGAGGAAAATTTATTTCATGGAGTGCATTCAATAAAAGAAGAAAAAACCAACAAACGACCTAATACAACAGCTCAAAGGCCTAGAAAAGAAGAGCAGAGCAACACCAAAAGTAGTAGAAGAGAGGAAATAGTTAAAATCAGAGCTGAAATAAATAAAATTGAAACAAAATAAACAATCAAAAAGATTGACAAAATAAAAAATTTGTTCTTGAAAAAATAAACAAAAGTGATAAACCCTTAGCCACACTAACAAAGAGAAGGAGAGAGAGAACTCATGTTACTAAAATTTGGAATGATCAAGGAAATATCACAACAGACACGATTCAAATACAAAACATAATTAGAAGCTATTTTGAAAATCTCTACACCAAAAAAATAGAAAATCTTGAAGACATCAACAGGTTTCTAGAGACATATGAATTACCTAAACAGAACAAGGAGGACATCCACAACTTAAATAGATCAATTTGAAGTAATGAAATAGAAGAAGTCATCAAAAGCTTACCAACAAAGAAAAGTCCGGGACTAGATGTGTTCTCAGCCAAGTTCTACAAAACCTTTAAAGAAGAGCTCATTCCAATACCACTGAAAGTATTTCATGAAATAGAAGAGGAGGGAACCCTCCCAAACTTATTCTATGAAGCCAATATCTCCCTGATACTTAACCACATCAAGGAAAGAAAATTTCAATACAACAGTCTTAATGAATATTGATGCAAAAATTCTCAACTAAATCTTAGCAAATCACATACAAAAATTTAAAAAGATAGTGCACCACGATCAAGTGGGTATTATCCCAGGGATGCAAGGTTGGTTCAACATCCAGAAATCAATAAATGTAATTCACCATATCAATAGACTTAAAGTCATGAATCACATGATTATTTCTATAGATGCAGAAAAAGCATTCGATAAAATACAACATCCCTTCATGCTCAAAACACTAGAAAAAATAGGGATAGTGGGAACATTCCTTAACATTGTAAAGGCCATCTACGCTAAGCCCATGGTCAATATCATTCTAAATGGTGAAAAATTGAAAGCATTCCCCCTAAAAACTGGAACAAGGCAGGGATGCCCTCTTTCACCACTTCTATTCAACAGCATCCTTGAGACTCTAGCCAGAGCAATTAGAAAGACCAAGGAAATTAAAGGGATACTAATAGGAAAAAAAGAACTCAAACTATCGCTATTTGCTGATACAAGATTATATATTTAGAGGAGCCACGAAATTCCACCAGAAAACTTTTAGAACTCATAAGTGAATTCAGTAAAGTAGAAGGATATAAGATCAATGCTCATACATCTAATGCATTCTTATACATAAGTGAAGAATCTTTGGAAAGAGAAGTTAGGGAAACTACACAATTCACATTACCTTTGAAAAAAATAAAATACATGGGAATCAATCTAACAAAGGAGGTGAAAAACCTCTACAATGAGAACTATGGATCATTAAAAAGAGAAATTAAAGAAAACTTTTGAACATGAAAAGATCTCCCATGTTCTCGGATAGGCAGAACTAATATTATCAAAATGGTCATATTACCAAAAGTGCTATACAGATTCAATGCAATTCCAATTAAAATCCCAATGACATACCCTACAGAAATAGAGAAAGCAATCATGAAATTTATCTGGAAGAGTAAGAAATCCAGAATAGCAAAAGCAATCCTTAGCAGAAAGAGTAAAGCAGGGGGTATCACAATACCAGAACTTCAAGTCTACTACAAAACCATAGTAACAAAAATGGCATGGTATTGGCACCAATATAGACAGGTGGATCAATGGCACAGAAAAAAAGACATGGACACAAACCCAAATAAATACAATTTTCTCATACTAGACAAAGGTGCCAAAAATATGCAATGGAGAAAAGATATCCTCTTCAACAAATGCTGATGGGAAAACAGGAAATCCATGTGCAACAGAATGAAACTAAACCCTTATCTCTCACCCTGCAGAAAAATCAACTCAAAATGGATCAAGGACCTTGAAATCAGACCAGAGATTCTGCATCTTATAGAAGAAAAAGTAGTTTCAAATTTTCAACATGTTGCTTTAGGATTAGACTTCCTTAACAGGACCCCCATAGCCCAATAAATAAAAACAAAAATTAATAACTGAGATAGATTCAAACTAAATAGCTTTCTCTCAGCAAAGGAAACTATCAGCAATGTGAAGAGAGAGCCTATAGAGTGGGAGAATATCTTTGCCAATCATACTTCAGATAGAGCAATACTTTTCAAAATATATAAAGAACTCAAAAAACTGTACACCAAGAATACAAATAACCCAATCAACAAATGGGGTAAGAAATGAACAGACACTTCACAGAAGATCTACAAGCAATCAACAGATGTAGGAAAAAAATGTTCAACATCTTTAGTAATAAGAGAAATGCAAATGAAAACTACCCTAAGATTCCATCTCACCCCAATTAGAATGGTGATTATCAAGAATACTAGCAACAATAGGTGTTGGCGAGGATATAGGGAAAAAGGTACACTCATACATTGCTGGTGAGACTGAAAATGAATGCAGCTGCTCTGGAAAGCAGTATGGAGATTCGTTAGAAAACTTGGAATGGAACCACCATTTGACCCAGCTATCCCACTCCTCGGTCTATACCCAAAGGACTTAAAATCAGCATACAGAGATACAGCCACTTCAATGTTCATAGCTGCTCAATTCACAATAGCCAGATTGTGGAACCAACCTAGATGCCCTTCAATTGATGAATGGATAAAGAAACTGTGGTATATATATATATATATATATATATATATATATATATATATATACACGATGGAATATTACTGTGCCATAAAGAATAATAAAATTATGGCATTTGCAGGCAAATGGATAAAATTGGTGAATATTATACTAAGTGAGATAAGCCAATTTCAAAAAACCAAAGGATGAACGATCTCACTGATAAGCGGATGATGACACATAATGGGGGGTGAGAGGGGGGCAAGAATGGAGGAAGGAAGGACTGTATATGGGGATAAGAGGGGTGGGAGGTGTGGGGGTGAAAATAATAGAATGAATAAAAACTATTACCCTAGGTTAATATGGTTACAAAAATGTTATGCCTCTACTTCATGTACAAACAGAGAAACAAGATGTATCCCATTTGTTTACAATGAAATACATTTAAAAAATTATAGCGTTTATCAACCATGACATACTAAAATAATATTTTGCTGTGTACTTCATAATTTTTAAATTCAATATTTTTTATCATATCTTACATAGTTAGGTATGAAGTTAAATATTGAAAGTTGAAATTCAAATGTAGATACTTGACAGAAAGATAGCAAATATTTGTTATATTATTGATTGTATTCAGTCATTACATAAATGTAAGATGGTGTTTTGCTTTGTACTTTAATTCTAGAAATATGAAAGATACACTTAATTAACAATTTTTAGAAGACTTTGTAAAATGTTGATAGGACTCCAAATCAACTGAACTACAATAGATCCACTGCAATGCACATTATATTAAAAATGCTTTAATTATTGAATAAATTATTTTTATGGTACAAGGACAAAATGAATGGTTACATTTTGAGGTAAACAAATTTAAATTCTAATGTTGCTTTTCAACACAGACTCTGAAAGACAAGAGGGTTTGGATCAATACATTAAAAAACTGCAAAAGAAATAAGGTGCCAACGAATGCTACTGTACCAGCAAAAATGTTTCCTACAGAGTTCAAAATGATATTAAAACATTCCATGATAAACAGAATTTAAATGAATTAATGTTGAGAATATTAAAGGTGAAAAGGTTTATATTGCCTATGTGAGAGACTCTCATGTCTCACCAGTATATTCAGATAACATGGTTGTATCACTAACCACACTTATCCCCATCAGTATGGTAACCTAGCACCCCTTTTATCCTCAGCATGTTATTTTCCTCTTCTTTTTCTAGTCCATTGGTTTTTATCCCTGCATATGTCAGAAAATCATTGGGCCATCCAACTCTCAGACATATTCTGTCCAGCAACTATTTAAAATATAAGTCTGCCTATGTAACAATAAAGCAGATTGAGTTCTCTGAAACTGATCTCTGAAGGTCATTCTTTGACTCCATCCCCACACCCTCCTAAGCTGTTCAGTGGGTCCTGGCTGGACCAAGAGACTCCACATTTGGGGTCACAAACAGGGACCTGAGGAACCAGGTAGGCATGGGTGTAGGACACCCTAGAAATTAGGGGAAATATGGGCAATTTACCAACTACATGAAGGACTTTCAGCTACAACTGCTTTATACCCTTTTTAGTATAGGAGGACTAAAATTAAATAAAGGAAGCAAAAAAGGTTCAGATATAGTATTGAACATTAATCCTAGGTTTAAAGCTGTTGATCTATTAGATCCAGAGATATGGGAGAGAATCACAGTTAATGCTAAGCAAGAATAGGTCAGACAAGGATATGATCCCATCCTTGTGAGGTCATGGCCACCATACCAGCAGAAATAGGGTATCAAGAGAGGGAACACAAGAAGAAAGAGAAAGAACTTACTGTAACATCAATGGTAGAGGCTCAACCTCTTGATGCACAATAGGAAAAGACAGAAACTAAAATAGGGAGAGTTAAACCAAAGAAGGTTTACTCCTCAATATCTAATCTCATGCAGCAATTACAGATAGATGATGAGAAAATGGACAACCTTAACAGATCCAGCTGCCTTAGCAAGGACCACCTCCATGATCAGAGTCTAATCCTTTCTCTGAATTATGCACATGGGAGTTGTTCTTACTACTGATTACAAGGCCTTCTATGAAGATATTGTAGACACACAGTTAAATGATCCAAACTTGTGAGAGGTGAAAGAAAAATAACCCCATTCTAAGGGTCCATGTACATTCATTACCTCTTATTAAACTACAATGGCATTATGAAGGGCCTATCTGGATTGAACAGTGGCCTATAAAGACAAATTGTCACATTTAAAGTTTCTGATAAAGAAACTAATGAAAGCTGGACATATAGATCCTTCTATCAGTCCATATAATACTCCCATTTTCATCATAGAAAAGAACACAAAAGTAAAATTCAGGCTTCTCCATGATCTCAGGGGTATTAATGATGTTATGAAAAAAAATGGGCACTACACAGCCCAGTTTACCAAGGGCTACCAATTTACCCATGGGTCATCTTACTAGAATTTTAGACATTAAAGACTGCTTTTTCAGTATTACACTACATCCACCAGATAGAGAAAATTTTGCCTTCACTGTTTCTGTCACTAATAACATAGTACAAACACAAAGGTATCAGGGGACAGTCCTCTCTCAGGGGATAAAAAATAGTCTGACCATGTGACAAATGTATGTACTACAGGATGTTAAACCATTGTTAGGCTACATTTAACAGTAGTATATTATATGGATAATATTCTGCTTGCTGATACTAAGGAACATGATATAGAACAAGTCTTAATGATCCTACAGAACAAATTAAAGTCTATGGAATTTTGCATAGCACTTGAAAAGGTACAAAAGATTCCACCTTACACTCTTTTGGCCACGTTGGTGCTACCTAACACCATGTGCCCTAGTGGGCCCTTTATTCACCTTCCAGATTAAAAAAGTTTAAATGATCTTCAGGTACAATTAGGACATACTAACTGGATAAGGCCCTGGCTTAAGATTATCACAGCCCAAATTACTCCTTCATTCAATTACCTTAAAGGTGCCCCACAACAAAAGTCTTTGAGGATGTTAACTCCTGAGCCAATACAAGCAATTTGGTTGGTTAATGAGGCATTAGGGATATTATGATTATTCAAATTTGACCCAAATAAGGATCTGTATGCCATCACTTTGGCAACCCAAGGCCTTCCTACATGGGTATTATGACAACCAAAACAACATATATTAGAATGCATAAATTTGCCCTCCAACACTATGCCAAGATGTGCAGCCCACTCAATGCCCTAGCCACATTAGTACAAAGTCCAAGAATACAGAGTGTAGACACTTACAGGGTTAGAGCCTGATAGGTACTTGTGATCTCAAAAGAGTAATTAATCTTTCTACTACAAAATAATCCCACTATACTATATATGTTAAAAAGGATACCCAGGCATAACAGTCATTTGACTCAAGATAAATTCCTCCAGACTCTGAACCAATTAACCTTACAGTATATAAACCCTATGTCCACTCAGTCCATTACTGAAGCTATGTTAGTTTTCACTGACGCTACCTCCAATGGAACCATTGCCATTGTAATTTTGGATATAATCTCCAATAAACAACATATGTTTCAGAGAGACAAGCTATTGTTGTCCCCCCAATATCTAGAACTTCTAGTTTTCTACAACTCATTAACCTGTTTTCAGAGAGCCAATATTGTGTCCAGTTAATTCCTCAGTCTTCTTAATCTTGTTGCAAGCAAGATCTAACCAAACCACTAGATGTTTTGACTTCTAGCATCCACACTATACTAGAAGCAAGAAGATGCCCTCTTTGTATCCAACTCATCAATCAGGGAATGTTCTCACTTACCAAGACCATTAGTGAATCTCACTAAGACAGTGGATCATCTTACTTGGCCCATAAAGACCATGAAAATAACTGACAAAACCCGCCAGTTACATACACATTTCCACTAATCCACCTAAAACCTCCATAGGCGGTTCCCAGCCCTTTTTAAGGAAGCTTGTAAACAATTAGCTAGGGCTTGTAGAAAGTGTGCTCCATTTCCTCCCATTGGACTCCTACAGCTCTCAGGAGTAAAACCTCCCTGGGCTGAAATCCAATGTTCTTTGGCAAATGGATGTCACCCATTATTTTCTTTTTGGCAAGCTTAAATACATACATGTAATCATTGATTCCTATTTAGGTTTTGTGGTCGCTATGCTTTCATCTGGAGAAATCACAAAAAGGGTTATCTCTCATTTACTTAGTTGTTTTGGGATCTTGGGAGTCACTATTTCCATTAAAATTGACAATGAGCCATTCTATATGAAAAATACCTATAAAAATATTGCTCATTTTGGCAATAAATCATGCAACTGGATTACCTTATAATGCCCAATCTCAAGGCATAGTTGAGCTCTTTCATGACAAAACAATGCTTCAAAAACAGAGTGGGTAAAGCTATACTAGCTCCCCATATGATGCCATACATTATGCTTTATTTGTTTTAAAATTTCTCACCACATCAAATTTTTCAAAAGAAACAGTAGCCCATAAGAATTGGGATCGCCTCATAAGGCCCTATTTTTTGCCTTTGGTTTTATGAAAGTACACCCTAACCAACATTTGGAAAGGTGCAGGACCCCTCTAACAATGGGTCAAGGGCTTGCTTGTGTCATTCCAGAGGATGAATCTCAACCTGTCTGTTTACCTACTAGAAATTTCAAACCCTGGACACCTCAAACCACCAAAAAAGATGAAAGAACTTTAATTGGAAGAGAGACCCTGAGGTGCCAGACACAAAAGAACAGACAAGTCTCACATAAAGTAACCAGGGGTGACCTTAAAGGCATAGTTGAGCAAGGTACCACAATGTCCCCTCACCCAGTGGGGGGTCTTATTTCAGGAATGATAATGGTAGTGTTGCTATATACAGCTCTAACAGCAAGCAGTGAAGCTAATTATCAGGTAAATTGGGCCTTGGTCACCAGACCACCACATTTGCTAGTAGCAAATTGGGAAGGAGCATTGCTGAGATTCTTCTCTACTGACTCAACTATCATTGACCCTGAACTAAATATGACATTAACTATCATAAAATAGAATACTAGCATATCATTGCCTAATAGATCTATTTCTTTCTTGGATATTACAAATGACACCTATAATCCAAACCAACCTCTTTTCTTCTCCCTTGCTGAAGGGAGAATTGTAGATAAATATAACTACCCCTATGTTGGCTTAAACTTATTAGATCTAAGGATCAGAGCTAAAAAGATCATTGTTCATAAACCCCCAAGTGGTATATGCTAAAAGTCTTCATTGTCAAACTTCTCAATCACTATTTTTGAATTACCCTCCTCAGATAATAACTCCATACCTTGGAATCAATGCATTACTTCAATGCCCTATCTCATAGATGGTAGAAACATTTCTGGATTATATCAATATTTGTGTGCCTGGTCGAGTGCAACCCCCTGGAATATAACAGATACACCCAAAACTCACCAGGGATATTGTGCAACCTGCTACTCTGGACAATGTATAACTGACCAATATGCAGGAAAAGAATTGGGCATAATGGATCTTACACCCATACTACTTGCTATGAGGCCCATAAAAGGGGTCTCAGCCAGTTATATGAATATTAGTAATACAGAAACTACTTTTTCTATTAATTGTTTTTCTATTTACTCTCATGACCATTTCAAACATGTGTCACACCACACTTCACTATGCTGATAATTAATAAGAAGGGAAGTCCAAATATTACCTTTGAACAAGTACCTTGTACACATAATTCTTCATGCTGGCTTTTTAATTGCTTAAATTCTGCTATGAATGTTAAACATGTTTATTCTTAGAATTCCTCTTGCCATATGGTTTCTGGTGAATGTGTCACAAGAATGGAAGAGTTCACGGGACATGGAGGTGAAGAATCTTCTGAATGAAATCCTGCACTGCACCTGGTGTGCCATTGACCTTATTATCACAGGAATGATTGCCCTGGTTACTGCCCTAGCCACCACAGCCATTGCCACCATCTTGCACACTCAAAATATTCAAACAGCAGACTGTAAACAATCTATCCAATTCCACAGCAAAAGCCTTTACCATACAAAATGACTTAAATAAAATCTCACATGCAGCCTTACTATTTATCCAACAAGACTTGGATCTCCATCAAGAGTAATTAGATATATTGGTTATGTTTCAAAAGACTGTCTGTGACCCTGATTTTAAGAGCATTTGTGTTACTCTCAGACATATTCTGCCCAGTGATTACTTGCCAATATAAGCCTGACTATGTAACAATAAAGTAGACTGAGTTCTCTGAAACTGATTTCTGGAGGTCTCTCTTCAACTATTTTGCTGCTGCTGTTTGGTGGTTCCTGGCTGGATGGAAAGACCCCACAAATAAATATTTGCAAATCCTGTTTTAAAAAGTAATCAATGAAACATGTTATGAAATTATTATATAATGAACACTGGCATGCAGATTAATTACACTAGAAAATAGGTAAGTAAAGGAGAACCAATTTGAATTCAATATTATAAATACAACAATTGGCAGGAAATGTGTCACCACTATAACATAGAATGTAAATGACTTCAATTAATCAATCAAAAGATAAAGAGTAGCAAATTTGGTTAAAAAAAGTAAGAGTAAACAATATGATGTTTACCAGAGACTCACCTTGAAAAAAGACATGCACAACCTGAAGTTGTAAGAATGGGAAAGATGCATCCTGAAAATAATGTCCATTACAATAATAGGGTTTATGTTTCTGTATCAGTCAAGTGGAATTCAAGTAAAAATCATTCATAATAGGGAAATAAAATGTCTTAATCCTGTTTAATTATTTCATCTATCACCAAGATACAACAAATGTAAATATTTATGCCCTAAAAAAATGATTCATCCATGTAGATAGAACATTGTTGACATTAAGAATCTAATAAACTACAATATTATACTACTGGATGATGTGAACACATCTCTCTCACCACTGGACAGAATATTAAGACAAACATTTTGTAATGATTATTTAGAACTAATTAATAGTATTTATCAAATGAACCTAGCAGGTATCTATAGAATATGTCATTCACCAATGTCTGCATTCATTTTCTCAGCAGTGCATAAAATATTTATGTCATATTGTAGGTGAAAAATCATATCATAAAAACCACTAAGCAATAAAGATAAATTCTTTTATCTTATCAGAAATTTATACAAATTAGAAAACAAGAAAGGTAAAAACTGAATTTATTTCTAATACCTGGAGACTAATTTATTTTGATTTACAAATGGATCAGAAACAAATTTGGAAAAAGCATAACTTTTACCATTAGTGAAATTAACTATACAACATAACAAAATGTCTGGGAAAGTGTGAACTCTGTAATAACAGCAGTTAGTGGCACTAAGTGGAAGCATTAAAAAGATATAATTATATGAAATAGATTACCTAACATTACTCCTTAGTCACAAAAAAAGAACAAAGCTGTAATAAAATCAAAGGTAGAAGGGAAATAAATGGAGTCAGAGTAAAAATCAATAAAATTGAGCACAAAAAACATTACAAATGATTATCAAGTCAGTTTCTTTTTTAAAACATACAGAAGATTGATAAACCCTCAGAAAAACTAACAAAGGCAAAGGAAAAACAGACTAAAGAATTGTATTAAAAAATATAACTAGAGAAAGTAGTAAATTCCAGTGGCTCATAAAAAAGACTTTCAAATTTTCTCCATTTAGAATTATGTGGGCCTTGGACTTAGCATGTTTGGCTTTTATGATGTTGAGGTATGTTCCTACTATCCCTAGTTCTTTTAGTGTTTTCAGCTTTAAGAGGTGCAGTATTTTGTCAAATGCTTTTTATGCATTTATTGAGATGATCATATTATTGTTGTTTTCAAGAGCATTGATATTATGAATAGTGTTTGTAGTTTTCTGTATGTTGAGCCAAACCTTCATCTCTGGGATGAACCCACATTTGATCATGGTCCACTATCTGTTTAATATGTTTTTGAATGTGATACATTGTAATTTTATTGGAATTTTTATGTCTATGTTTATCGACAAAGGAATTGAATTCAACACACTACAGTGATGCAGCCACATCAATATTTATAGCAGTTCAATTCCCCATACCTAAATTTTGGAACCAGCCTAGATGCCTTTCAACAGATGAATGAATTAAAAAAATGCAATATATATATATGTATGTGTGTGTGTATACATATGAATATGTTTATATATAACAAGAATATTACTCAGTTTTAAAAAAGAATAAAATTATGACATTTTTTGTGGTAAATTGATGGAGTTAGAGAATATCATTTTAAGCAAAATAAGCCAAACCCCAAAAGCCAAAGGCTGAATGTTTTCTCTGATATGTGGATTCTAAGTCACAATAAGGTGGGCTAGGTAAGAATATAATTATTTTAATTCCATGCAGGGGAATGAGAGGAAGGGAAGGGGTGTTGGGGTTAGAATGATAGTATAGTGAAGTACTCATTATTACCTCGTGTAACTACATGACTGTATGACTGATGTGATCATGCAATATGTATAATCAGAAAAATGAGAGATTACACTCCATTTATGTGTGATCTATCAAAATGTATAAATGCATTCTACTGTCATGTACATCTAGTTAGAACAAAGTAAAAAGATTAAGAAAAAAATTAAAATTATAATTTTATTAAAAATATTAAAATCATTTGCAAGATATAAAATTAAGTTATCTCTAATACCTGGAGACTAACTTAATTTTGACTGAAAAATGGATAAGAAAAGAAATCAGAGGAAAAACAAATAATCTTTACAATGAATAAAAGTAGTTATACAACATAACACAATGTTTGGTAAAGAAGAAAATCAGTACTAATAGAAAAATTAATGGCATTAAGTACAAATGTTAGAGAGAATTATACCTAATAAAGTATGTAAAATTACACCTTAGGAACTAAATAAAAGAACAAATCAACTTTAAACTCAATTGAAGAAGGGAAATTAATAAAATCAGTCAAGAAATATAAAATTGAGAATAAAAAAACTACAAACAATAAGTGAAAAAGTGTTCTTTCAACATAAACACAAGACTAATAAGCCCTCAGAAAAACAAACCAAGGTAAAGACTAAAATAAGAAAATGGAATTGAAAGGAAAATTTAATCACAGAAACTACTAAATACCAGTGGATCATAAAATACTTTAAATTTGATATGCAAAAAAGCTACAAAATATTGAAGATATTGACAAATTTCTAGAAACATTTGACTTACCAAACTGAATCTTTAGGATAAAGGCAATATTAGCAGAATAAGGTCATATAATGTTATTAAGCAAGCTACCAAAACCCTTACAACAAATAAATATTAGATTTGGATAGCCTCAGTTGTACCAGATGGGAAAAAAAGCTAATCCAAATTTTTAATTAAATCTTTCCAAACTAAATACAAAATCATTGTTAAAAAAGTAAAAGTGCAATATGATCAAGCAGGTTTCATTGCAGGGATATAAGTTTGAACATTTTAAAATCAATAAACTAATTATCCACATAAATAGTGTTAAGGGCAAGAATCTTTGTTATCTCAATAGATGCAGAATAAGAATTTTTAAAAGTACAGCTCCAGATCTTGTTTAATGTACTAGAAATTTGCAGATACAAGAAAACTACTACAATATTGTAAAGCTTACACATGACACATCCAAGGACAACATCATACTGAAATGAGAAAACCTGAAGTCATTTCTTCTAAAAACAGAAACAAGGTAAGTATGTCCACTCTCATCACCCTATTCAAATTAGTGGTTATAATTCTATCCACAGCAATTAGTCAGATGAAGGAAATTAAGAGATATGAATATAAAATACAGAAATCAAATTATGGTGGTGATGACAAGATTATACATTTAAAGGATTCAAAAGACTCTATCAGAAGACTTCTAGAATAATTAATAAGTTTAGAAAAAAGGAGACAAATCACACAAATCAAGCCAATAATTTAATAATAAATTTTATAATAAATTTTCAAAAATAAAATAATATGTTAATATCCAGAATGCATAAAGAACTCAAAAAATTTGACAGACAACTTATAAGCCAAATAGCAAATGGGAAAAGAAAAAGACACTACTCAAAAGAAGATAGTTGATAGATCTATCAAAAAATATTAAAAATCTCTAGCAATTGGGCAATAACAAATTAAAATCTCCACTGATATTTCTTCTCACTTCAGTAGTAATAGAAATAAATAAAAATGCAAATAAAACTGGAGGCAAGAATTGTGAAAAAAGTAAACTCACATATTTTGGGTAGGGTTGTAAATTGATGCCACAACTTTGGATTTTAGTGTGGCGATGTCTCAATAAAAAAAAGATTTGGACCTTCTTATTCTTCCATAAGATGCACAGTCTCTGGTCTGATTCCAAGGTCCTTGACCATTTTGAGTTGAGTTTTACAGGGTGAGAGATAGAAGTTTAATTTTATTCTGCTACATATGAATTTCCAATTTTCCCAGAACTATTTGTTGAATAGGCTGTCTTTCTCCATTGTATGTTTTTGGCACCTTTGTTTAGTATGAGAAAACTGTATTTATTTGAGTTTATCTTTGTGTCCTTTATTCTGTACCATAGATCTACCTGTCTATTTTGGTGCCAGTGCCATGCTATTTTTGTTACTGTTGCTTGGTATTATGGTTGAAGTTCTGGTATTGTGATACCCCCTGCTTCACTCTTCCTGCTAAGGATTACTTTAGCTCTTCTGGGTCTCTTACATTTCCAAATGAATTTAATGATTGCTTGGTCTATTTCTATGAGGTTCAACATTTCTAGTAATAAGATAAATGCAAATCAAAACTACTCTATTTAACCTCACCCCAATTAGGATGGTGATTATCAAGAACACAAGCAATAATAGGTGTTGACAAGGATGTGCAGAAAAAGGAACTCTCATATAGTGCGTGGTGTTACAAATTAGTGCAGCCACTATGGAAAGCAGTGTGGAGATTCCTTAGAAAACTTGGAATAGAATTACCATTTGAAATTGATATCCCACTCCTTGGCCTATACCCAAAGGACTTAAAATCAGCATACTACAGTGATGCAACCACATCAAAGTTCATGGTTCCTCAATTCACAATAGCTATGTTGTGGAAACAACATAGACACCCTTCAATTGCTGAATGGATAAAGAGACTGTGCGATGTATACCCAATGGAATATTACTCAGCCATAGAGAAGAATAAAATTATGGCATTTTCAGGAAAATGGATGAAGTTGGAGAACATCATGCTAAGTAAGATAAGCCAATCCCAAAAAAGCAAAGAGGAATGATTTCTCTAATAAATGAATGATGATACATAATGGGTGGTGGGAGGGAGAAAAGAATAGAGGAAGGATGGATTGTACAGAGAAAAGAGGGGTGGAAGTGTTGGGAGAAGGAAAAATAACAGATTAAGCAAATATAATTTCCCTAGGTACATGTATGATTATACAAATTATATATTTCTGCTTCATGTACAACCGGAGAAATAAGTTTTACCCCATTTGTGTATAATCAATCAAAATTAATAAATTATTTAAAAATAATAAAAGGTAATTAAGAACTTTAAAAAAGCAAACAAAAAGTCATGAAACCTTTCTGTGACCCTCTACTGCTACTCTGAATATATAGCAAGGATTTAAACTCAGCATACAAAAAATAGGCAGTCACATTTATGTTTATAACAACACAATTCAAAATTGCCATCTATGGAATCAAGTTAGTTGCCCTTCAATAGATGAGTTGGTAAAGAAAATCTGGTATACATGTGCAATGGTATATTATTCAGTCATAAAAATGAATGGAACTATGGCATTTGTTGGTAAATATGTGCTTTAATAGACTATTATTCTATGTGAAATAGCACAGACATGAAGTCAAAGTTCAAATATTTCTTCAGATATGGAAAATCTATTTTTTAAAAAGGGGAAAAAGGGAGAGGGAAATGAAAAATGTGGGTGAAAAATCTCATGAAATGAGAAAAAATTTGTTGTACCAAATTAAGGTCAATGAGAGAGAAAAGTAATGAGATAATGTAAAAAGAGTAGAATGAATGTGACTTAACTTTCTCTTCTACATATATAATTGCACCAAAGTTAATCTCACTATCATATATATCCTCAGAAGAGTTATTAAAAAACATATAGATAAATACCAGAAAGCTAAGAAAAAGCAGAATACAGGACAAGGTAAACTAGATAGAGGAATGGAGGAAAAAAAGTAGTAGAGGAAACTGGATTAGAGTAGATTGTAGTCCAATTTCTAAACTGTCAAAATGAATCCTAATATGATGTATAAAAAATTGAACCACTAAACAATGCTTTCCTGAAAGAATGATTAATCCAACCACTTATGTATCACTATAATGCTCTAATTCAAAATAAGAAAAGGAAGATAAACACTGAGTTAAAATACACACTGTAGAAATAATAACAGAGTAAAAAGAAATCACAAATATAACCTATTTGTTGGATGGAGCTTCACATTAAACTCAGAACTTCCTAGAATTCATGGAAAAATAGAAAACATTTAAATTAATATGATGTAAATGCAGTTTTTCGGATAGTCCAATTGGCACTGGTGATTGTCAATATTTAAGAACATTGGCAAAAATCATTTGCATGAGTTGCATACCTTTTTGCTATTATTTTGCATTTTTATTGGGGTTCTTTATTATGTGACAGACACATAATGCAAGTTATTTAACTTATTACATTTATGAGAAAAAAATATTAGTATTTACCATCCATATACCCAATGAAAAATGAAAGTCAAAAACAAAATAACTGGACTTTGAACAAACAAGTTTGTGGCCCTAAGATCCTCACTGTCTCTATGGACTTTTGTATTACTTGTGAGTTGGCTCTGTTGCATTGATAATGGAGAAAAGACTATTTATAAGGATGACAGTTTTGATAATAATAAGACAGAAAAATTACCCAATATTCTGTGAGTCATAGTGATGTCTTAATACCTTTTTTTTTACTTTGAGACATTTTACCTTTGATTTCAAGTATTATTTGGGGTGTAAATTTTATTTATTTTTTTAAAGTCAAACTTGAGATTTGGTCTGGTTTCAAATAATATTAATTTCTTTAGGAAAAACACATATATTTGAAAAATAAATCCAGGGTATCTGTATGTAGCCATTACCTAACTTCACCAACATAATCCTAGATATAATACCTATGAGGAACAACAAAAGGAACAAAATAGTATCTTCATTGATCATTTTCTATGTCAAAGTACATGATCACATGACTCCAGATTTCTGGCTGCAATGGGCATACCATAATAATGGAAAAAAGTGGCAAAAGACATCTTTTTTCACCACATAGCAGTCAAGAACCAGATATTGGAAGAATCCAGGGACAAACTAAAATCCAACTCCATTCTACCAGTGACCTACTTTATCAACCCATGTCTAATTGCTTGCTTAAAACTCTGTTTTCCATTCTACTTATTATTTCAACAAATTGATTTTTCCAGAGCTAATATTACATCTTCCATAGTTCAGTATCCTCATCATTGAATGATGATATATTGCTTTTCAGGGAACTTTCTGAGACCCACACCATAACAGTCAACAATCTTGTAGAACATTATTTCATTTCTTGAATATTTTTGTTGTTATTCTTTAAATCATATACTAATTAGTTAATACCCACATTTCATCTTATGTTAATAAAAGGACAGGAAAACATTTTATTCATCAACACACTTCTACTGACTTGAAACATCAGAAAATTTGGAATTTTATAACATACTCTATAGCAAATTGCTTACAAAAGAAAGCATTTAGAAGAACTTGCTAAATTACTCAAAAACATTCAAATATTTTCCCAGATTTATATCATTTTAGCCATTAAAATAATATAGTGATTTTGTATCACTGCTACATAAGTTGAAACTCAAGATTAAAAAAAAACTATGAAATTATAAATGAGTTCAGAATTTTCTACATGAATATCAAAAGTCTCATCATGAGATAAATGTTTTCCCCAAGAAATAGCAAATCTATCCCAATATGTAAATAGAAGGCAAAATGGGTAGCAGAATCAGACCCATTCTTTTGTATATCCAAAATAAACTGCTTTGATTGTCAGGGTCTTAAGCCCCCTTGCCCTTCTCGACCAGTGACAAGTGAAGGGGACACTCCCCAACAAGGTCAGACCGGGATAGGTAAGGCCGACTGACCACCCGCTCCCAGCCCTCCAGGCGGAGGACAATCAGACACATCAGGGAGACCCGTCACTGCAGGAACTCATTTATTGAGGAAGTCACACAGCTTTTATATAGGGTGGGGGCTAGGTGGGAACCAATCAGTTTAAAGGTCAGCAAGGCAGGGGGTTCATGCAGGCAAGAGTCCCATTGGACTATATGGCAAGCACAAGCTGATCACATTCACAGAACTGTTGTTAACCAATCCCTGACTGTGGTCCGGTTTATTGTCATGAAGCTTTGAAACCTTTGAGGCCTTGATCTTGCTCACTCGCCAGGGAGTAAGGAGTCAGCCTGAGTTAGTTAACATGTCATTAGTCCCAACATTTGATAAATAATAATCATACATCAATAAAGTTCTTAAAATGAATGTAGGAGTGAAGAAGGATGATGAACACCAATAGAGAAGTTATTCTAACAAAATGAATCATACCGTTTTCAATTACATTTTATTTTTTAAAAAATCTTGCATCTGTTGAAAATAATGAGTCTGGTAAATCTGTGTTTTTGCAATTTCAGTGAATCAAAAACATGATATTAAAATTTGAAATCCACCCTCTAATTTAGAGGAAATTTTAAAATATTGATTGTGTGATTAAGTAATTCAGAGAAATGACTTTAATCCTGTGATAATTTATGAATTTATTAGCACATTTTATTCTCTTCCTCTGTGAATATATCCTGATTTTTATTTATTTTTGCATTTTATAGACTTGTAAAAATTTGTCTTTTCTTCTTTAATCACAATTTCTACACCACATCATATTTTATATATAAATGTGTTTTAATTTATACCTGAGATTAGTAATTAAGAGTTAAACATGCTACTCCCTTTCTCCTGCTTTTTGTAGTTATTTTACTTTTTAAAATTCTTTGCATATTTACATTTTTTTCTTTAATCACAATTTCTGTTTCTCCCATCAATTTTGTATATAAATCATCTCACTCTTTTTACCCTACTTGTATAAGATGTTTTCTGCAATTTCTTTATTTACTGGATTTCATGGTAAATTTGGATCATTTTCACATGAGGTTCATTAAACATTAATTATTAAAATATGAGTTGGCTCTTAAAATCTTATGATTACATACGTCTTTTATTAGAAAAGTACACCAAGAGTGGCATGGTCTGTTATTCAGTAGTAGAATGCTTGCCTACCAGGAGTAAGCCTCTGGGATCTATCCTCAGCATCACACAAATATAAACACATAAAAAAAGTTATTGTGTCTATCAACAACTAAAACTTATCATTGGGAAATGTGTATCATGTCAGGTCAAGTATGCAGAGATATATTCCTTTAAATTTCTGACCAGAAACATTTTTATGTTGAAAATAAAAAATGCACTGCACCCAACACAGAGATAATTCATCAAAAGATCTTGTGTGAGTTATCAAAAGAGGAGATACCTATGGGACAAATGCAGAGAGGGATCATGTATAGATATCATGGAATTGAGACATGGGTATAGCACCTGTTAAGACAGATGAAGATGGAAAAGTAGTTGGCAGCAATGCTCAAATTCTAGGATTTAAGAAAATTGAACACAAAATATTATTCCTAGAAAATTGTATTATGCAATTGAATTCATCAATTCCCACCCTGGTCCACACCAATCCTCATTCTAGGGTGGTTCTGGTCAAGATTTTCCTGTCATAGCAGTGAAAGTTTGGCTCACTTCTATCTTAACATTTTCTTTTATTTTTGAATAGGCTATATCATGGATTTAAGGTGTTAACATATTTAACTCAGAAGTATAATTTTACTTTGTTGCATTCTTTGATTTTTTTTCTATTTAAAAATGTTTTCATCAATGGTCACAGTGGCACATACCCCCTGTCATCCCTGCTGTTTGGGAGACTGGGGAAAGAGGATCACAATTTCAAGTCAACCTCAGAAACTGAGAGAGGCTATAAGTATCTTAGTGAAATATTATCTCTACATAAACTATGTTAAATGCTGTGTATGTGGCTCAGTGGTGAAACACATCTGGATTCAATTTCCCATACAAAACCACCATATATTTTAAATTTTATATTTGGTACTTTTCTTCACCTTACTATATCTATATTTATTTACAAATACTAGAATATGTGTTTTCTTATATTTCTTTCAGATTCTAATTGGGTTATTTATTTTGACATAAACTTGTTTCACATCTTGATTTTACAGAACTCCAAAACCTCAAAATTATGTTATTTATATTGATCTGTCACCCTGACATGAAGTTATCTATTGTTTCATCTGTTTCACTTAGTTCGATAGCATGAAATGTTCTTTTTGGAACACCATTTTATTACTTTGGTTAATGTTTAATTTCAAGTGATATCTAGTTTATTTAACTCTGCTTGTATTCTATATGTTTACATAATGATTTTAAATTTATTACAATATTTTTCTCAATTTCAGCTTTCTAGTTTCATAATACTATATTTTTATATTGGTAAATTCCTCTAAACATCTCTGATTTTATTTTGGTATAGAATGATAAAGAACAAAACCTTTTCTCTGACAGCAACTTTCAGCTCCTAAATATAAACCCCTGAATCCCACAAATTCATACATATGTGACCTTTTGTAGAAAAGGACTATGCAGATGAGAAGAAGTCAAATATTTTGAATGTGAAGATTGTTCTACTTAATCTGGTCATAGTCAAGTTTACCACAATGGTTTTTATGAATATCAGCTAAGAACATAGTGCTCAGAGTGAAACTGTGATTGTGGATATACATGTTTGACTGAAAATTGATAAATATTAAAAACATGAAAAAGAGGTAATGATTGTAGGAAGCTCTGGAACCTGCAGGGAATAAATGGAGTTACCTTAAGTTTAGCCTCCAGATAGGAGAAGGTCTGCTGAAACCTTGACCTTAAAATCTCAAGTTCATAATGTTCTTTGAACCCCAAAAGAAGAATAATACACTATATTTTAAATAATAAATTTTTGGCAAATTTTTATAGACTCAGTAAGAAACCAATACAATAAAACCAATCCTTTCTTCTTGCTCAGATGCTGTATGTATGGGTAAGGTTTTCTTATACTCAACCCACATTTCAACATTCATCTCAATCAGTTCTATAAAGAGCAATTATGTATATAGCCATTACTTTTCTGAGTCAGTCATGATCTCAGCCTGACCTTCTCTGGTACTGTCATATTCTTACACTGTGGAGACATGGTATTCAAGTGTCTATAGATTTATAGAAGGATTATCTTTGTTTAATCTATATGCATCTCTAACTTTGCTATAAAGTGCAGTGAATGAATACTAAAGTTAATGAGAGAACATCTAATGCAAAATGGACATCTACTTACCTGATGCACATAAGCAATGCTGCAACACTGTAAATATGATCTGAATCCCTGGACTCTGTCATGTCATCTGTAAGTCATAATTCACTGCTGAGGTCTTAGTGATATTTGATCTCTGAACAATCATGATGTTCTACTAAGCACTGCTCACGATATTGATTAAGTGAACAGATAACCTAAGTTCATTTTATATGTTGTTTCTCCAGTTACAGATTTTATTCTTACTCATCATCACCTAATTTTTGAAGAGCTGAGATTCTGAGATGATCTTACCCGATATGAGTAAACTTATGTAGAGTATCACCATGATGAGGAGGCAAATGAGAAATAATCTGGAAAGTTCCTTCATCCTCCCCTGTGAAGAAATCAAGTGGTATGTGTTTTCTTCTTCTCTGAGTCTAAGAGAACCAAAACAGTCTTCTAAAAGGAAGAAAGAGGGAGTTTTTCTAGTTAGTGGAAGATGAGTGAAGTAATGAGAGATAAAAAGATCAAGGCAGGTGACAATGGATGAAACAAAGGAGAATGGGGAACTTTTCTTGTTCTTGAGGTCTTCCTTTTGGCTCAAGTTTAGAGTAAAGCAAACATGTAAATTATCCAGCTTTTATTTCTCTGGGTATGTGCATAGGCCACCTGCACAATGTCATTGTGTATCAGTCAATTTCACTTCAATAATCTTCTTCATTTATAACTTGGCAAAATATTATTGTAAATATTCTAATAGTGATTTTCCCTTTTGTTGAAAAGAAAAAGTGACTCTGTGAAGTGAAGGAAATAATAGAAAGAGAATAGAATGTTAAAACAAATTCTAAAAGGATGTATATAGGTCATGGAATATAAACCTGGGTATAATAACTGTTTATTTTTCAGATTCTAAGATATAAATGTAGGGAACCTTATGTTGAATTCAAAGAAAACAAAAGATATAAATACACAAACACTCTTAAACATCAAGGCTAAACTTATATAAGTTGTGGGTCTGGAGAGGATATAAGATAGTGGTAGAAACATATAGATTCACAGTAAACAAAAGATGACTGAGATAGGACCATTTTTCTTTGGTGGTAGTGAACAAATTGGAGCAAACAGCAAAATTTCAAAGTCTGGCTCATAATTCTTTGTACATTCTGTTAGTCCAAACAAATATTTCTAACAACTATCCAATATAGTCAAAGATGATTGTGGCTCATTTGTTTCCCAGTAGTCAACTGGAGAGACCTGGTGGGAGAAATAATTTCATGCACATTCAAATTCAAACATATTGAAAATCCTACTGAGTGTAAACTAAGCTACGGCAAGTATATACAACTATTCATATCCATGTTGACACATATACTTCAAACACATAAATAGCCCAGGGGAAGATACATGTTTAAACTCATTGTTTTTTACTGATTTTATATCAAGTGCAATTATTTCCATCTCAAAAAATTACTCTATGCATTTTTAGAAACAGCCTAGGCAATAGTAATTATCCTGAGAAAATCTCCTTTTTTAAAAAATAACAATTCATAACACAGAAGAAGATGGAAAGAAGATGTGTCCCTCATGGTATAATTTATATTCTTGGACTGAAGTGGTAGATACTTTATCATCATAAGCATTCCATTCCATGTAAACTTGGATGTCAGCATCACAGACAGTTAGAAAAAAAGAGAGTATGGAGGAGTGTGAAATTTGTACGGCCATACCAGGAATTGGCATATATCACTTCCACTCTCTTTCACTTATAGAAAGCCTAATAACATGATCACAGTTAACTACAAGGAAGTTTGATAAATGTAACTCATTTCAACACAGGTTGAAATAAAATATCTAGAAGTATCTGAAAGTTTAACAAATAGTATTGTGAAAATAGTCACCCATATTAATTTCTATTGATTACTAGTAGAAAACAGTTTTTTATCCACAGAGATGTAAACTATGCATGTTCACTGAGGGCATCAGTGAATAGACTCCTACTCTCTACCTAACAATCGTAAATATATATAAACACCATACAAGAACCACAAATCTTTCTTGAATTTACTTTCTCAGGCAAGCTGGATATATTAAAATTATTTAGGAAAGAGTCAACAGAATCCATGTTGAATTGTCTGACATGTATGCAAACAGTAACATCTTCAAACAGGCTCACAGTGATAGGATATTCAGGAATAATCTTGACTGACCCAGTCCAAGAGCACACCATATTCATATATTTTCCTATGTAATACTATTCAATCACTTTTTCCTAGAAAAATCTACACTCCCTACTCTCTTTTATCAATTTCCAACAAACTATCAAAAACATATTATTTCCCTATGCTTAATTTTTTTGCTATTTTTACATAAGAAATTACTTTGTAGATGACATTAATTTTACCAACTTTTAAAAAATTTATGAAATGAGTAACAAAACAAAAATTTTGTCTCATTCCTCTTATTCAATAAATGTGAAAATGTCATCCATTTCCCTTATGATTATAGATTGCTCATTCTTATTACTACCTTTGTTACATGAAAAAAAATGAATGCATTGTGAACTACACATAAACTGAAACTTTTACTGAGAATTTGGATATAGACATTGATTTTTACATTCTCACATTCTTTGTTCACTTTGATTAAAAAGCCTAATTATTCCTTGAGTCTCAAAAAGAAATTTTAGTTCATTACCTTGAACATTTAAACCACATAAAAATTTAATACACACATATTATATGCACAGAAACATGGAAGTTTTAATCAAAACAAAGGAAATTAATAAATAGAATATCTCTCCAGATAACACACAGACACAAGAAAAAAAATCTTTCCTACTCAAACAAAACTATCATATTCACATTTGTGAACACTCTTTCAGCCACACATTACACCCTTACCCAATTTTCTCAATAAGCTATGAACTTATACACACCAATTTCACTCACACAAACCTTTGACTGTTGACAGTGGGTTACCTACATGGCAGAAACTTCCATGATGGAACTTTATATTCTTGAACACTTAAATAGTGGGTGCTATTCCTGGATAATATTTTGAAAAGTAACAGTGACATGAGAACAAGCATTTTATTGATTTAATTAAACATATTTTATCAACCTTTTTATTTGAAGTTTTGAATCTTGAGAATATGAAATAAAGAAAATAAAAGTGTAAAAAAATATGGAGAAGATAAACACAACTCCAGACATTAACCACAGTTGGGGGGTTTGAGTACTGTTATTGGTAGGATCTAGTTGGAAGTATCAAATATTGATATATTTCACTTCCCTGTCTGAGTCACAGGTATATTACAAAACAAAATAAGTATGTGGATGGGTTAGAAAAGTCACAGTGAGGTAGAAATGATAGCAGGTGAACAGCTGTTTTAGCTGATAGTATTGTCCCTGATGGACTTGTAGAGTTTGCTCAGGTAATGTGTGCTTTCTGCTATGCAAAATTTCACTGGAGATCAGGAACTATAGTGGGTGGGCCTCCAGGATCTCTGACAGCAAACCAAAAATTGAAAAAAAATTGAAAATTGACAGTTTTTTCTAACACATAAAATTTTCACCATCACTAATGGACATTTACTGGATTATATGTAGGTCATTTCAGATGGAGGAAGTCTAATACAAACACATAAACAATGAAAATATAGTAATCATAAAGTTTTCTTTTTGGCAGTATATGCAATTTGTTTTCTATACAGTGACAGGCATTATCTGATTTTAGAGCTTAGCAAATGATATTCAGAAATAATTGTTTGAAGAAATGCATAAACTCTCACTGTAGATTCATGATATTTGCTTCATTTTCTTGTAGTTTTAGACATACACGTTTATTCAAATCATATATATTCTTTAGACGACATTGCTTTGGTCCTAAAGAGAAGAACTTACTCACTGAATTGGATAATTTATTTTTGTGAATCCTCTTAGTACATACACACTCTTTCATGCTGCAAGAAGAATAGTAGAACAGCAATATCTAGGTAGAGCAAATGGTTTGAATCAGAGTATATCTGATGAAAGCCACCTTAGCATCTCTGCTCAGTCTCCAACAAAAAGATGTAGTTTATACCCAGTAATATCTTTACATACTCTGTCCTTTTTTGAGAGTCTGTGTTCTCTATCCCATCAACATGATCTCGTCAAAATTAGCCTTTCACTTACCTGAAATGAGACACACATCATTACCCTATGTACATGTATGATTCCATAAATGGTGTCAATTTATAATTTGTACAAAAATAGAAATTAAAAGTTGTATCCCATTTGTGTAAGTGAATCAAAATGCAGTCTGTAAAAGTAAAATTTAATAAAATAAAAAGAATTAAAAAATATTATTTCATATTATGTTGGAAGGAGAGAAACTGTTTATTTTCTGAAGGAAATATCATGTGAAAGAGAAGAGGTTAATGTATGAGTACAGTGTACTCAACTTGTCTTATCAGTGAGATATAAAATCATGATAAAAATTAAACCATGCCTAGTATTAGACCAATGATGCCTAGTATGTAAAAAGTAGTAAACCCATGAATTTCTTCTTAAACACCCTTTCAACTATCCTAGAGACAATGACTTGTCAAATATGAGTTAGCAATCTTTAAATACAACACGTATAACTACAAGGTAGATCTTTCAAATAAAACAAAATATTTTAAATTTTAGAAAGTCAAACTAACACATGATTTTGTTTGATGGCATATTAGTATGGTTAAATCTACACAGGATATAAAACCAGAACTAAAACACCATCAAATTTTTATAGACAATTAAACAAAATTTTAAGAATTAGTAATATCAATCTAAAATTTTTGAAACTGGATACTAACATGCTACATGAAGTAAACAAATCACAAAATATAAAGGCCAAAGTTTCTCTAAGATATGTGGATTCTAACACACAACAAGGGGTGAGGGAAGAATAAAATTTCATTGGACTAGCCAAAAAGGAATAAAGAAAAAGAAAGGGAATAGGAAATTCTGTAGAATGAATCAGGTATAAATTTTCTATGTTCATATATGAATATAAAACCAATAAAACTCCATATCTTGTCCTAGCAAAACAATCAGAACCTAATTAGAATGTTAAAGTCCATGTATGTATTACACATATTATACTCCATGTATATATTATATGTCAAAATGCACTCTATTATTCTGTATATCTAGAAAGAACAATAAAAGACCTGAAAGGAGATAGGATATGTGGCATCTTATAAACTTCTATGCTTGTGAATTGTTCTTATATCAGTTATAGAGCTCAGGAACATTTGACCACTGAGTCACATCCCCAGTCCTATTTTTGCATTCTATTTAGAGACTGCCTCCCATTTGCAGAGACCGGCTGAACTCATGATAGTCTTACCTCAGCCTCCCAAACCACTGTGATTACAAGCATGCAAAACTGCTCCTGGATATGCATGTGGATTTTTACAACCACTTTTGAAATCTCTGGTGATATCATGTAGAGATGGACATATACTTCTGGTGTTGCTCAATGAGTTTATTCTTAGGCATATATATAGTAGGAATGCCTATATATGTTCACCATGCAAAAAAAAATTACTGCAGCATTATGTGCACACTGAAAACAATTCAAATATCTATTAGTAATAAAAGGTTAAATATAGGGACTCCATTATTTTAAATGGAGTACAATACAGAAATTAAAATAAAAGTCAATTAAAATATATATATAATATGTTTTTCCTATCCTTTCACCTTTAGTCTGTGGGTATCCTTTTCCATGAGATGAGTCTTTGAAAGCAGCATATTATTGGGTCTTTCTTTTATTCCAGTCTGCCAGTCTATGTACTTTGATTGATGAGTCCAGGCCATTAATATTCCGGGTTATTATTGAGTTATGGTTTTTACACCCAGTCATTTTGGCTTATTTTTGGTTTTTAACATGGATTGGTTTCTCCTTTATTTGGCTATTCCTTTAGGGTAGTTTCTCCCTTTGCTGACTTCATCATTTTTTTTTAATTTCTTCCTCATGGAATGTTTTGCTGAGAATATTCTGTAGTGCCGGGTTTCTATTTGTAAATTATTTTAGCTTTGTTTTTCATGAAAGGACAGAATTTCATCATCAAATCTGAAGGTAAGTTTTGATGGGTTTAAGATTCTTGGCATCCATTTTCTTTCAGAGCTTGAAACTTGCTGTTACAAGTCCTTCTAACTTTTAGGGTCTGGGTTGAGAAATCTGCTGATATTCATATTGGTTTCCCCCTGAATGTAAATTGTACTTATTTCTCTTTAAAATTTTATCTTTATTTTGTGTGTTATGTATTTTCATTATAATGTGTCTTGGTGTGGGTGTGTTGTCTAAATCTTTATCAAGTAAGCTTAGGACCATGTGTCCTTAACATGCCTCCTAAAGCACAAGAAATACATGCAGAAATCAATAATTGGGAAACATTCAAATTAAAATAGTTTTTCTCAGCAATGGAAACTGTCAGCAATGTGAAAAGAGAGCCTACAGAGTGGGAGAAAATATTTGCCACACAAACTTCAGATAGAGCACTTATCTCCAGAATCTATAAAGAACACAAAAAAACTTTACCCCAGAATATATATATATATATATATATATATATATATATATATATATAAACCCAATCAACAAATGGGTTAAGGAAATGAGTAGACACTTCACAGAAGAAGATCTACAAGCAATCCCTGGAGCATGACTCACTTGGTTACCAATGCTCCTGTGACATGAGAGCAAAAATGGAAGAGCTGCTGTAATCCAGGTGGAAGGGGCAGGCATTGGGCCAGTAGGTCGAGTGTGAATGGCTTGGGGATTCCAGGCTCAACTTGCAGAATGCACTTGTTCTCTCTCCCAGAGGGTTTTTCTGATCTTGGCTAACCTGGAGTTTAAGGAGTGGCACCCGTGACATGGTGTCTGTGAAGCCAGATTAAGGACAGTTAGTTAGTGTACAAATAGGGATTGGGTCAAATCAAGGAAATAAAGGCCATAAAAGTCATGTGCATCTGGAAGTTGGAGACTGCTCCTGGGAGAATGGAATGTCAAAAATCTCTGGAGCCCATTGATTACCAAATTTACCTGCCTTTATGAAGGACTGCAAACAAGGAACTGCTAAATAATGCCCCATGGGCCCTTACCTGCCTGAATCACCTTGGCCTTCCCTCTGCCCATGGCTTCTCACTTAATGCAAAACCAGGCCTAGTCACATAGGCAGGAAGGAGAGATAAGGGGGCAGAGAACTGGAGAACAAAAGAGACTTTAACCTATAAAAGATATAGGGTGCACTCACTTCTTGGGACTTCAGAACATCAACCATTGCCCCCTTCTTCCTCCCAGGAGAAGTCTGTATTATTACCTTTAAATAAAACCTGCTTAATATGCTTGCTTGACTGCTTCTCTAGTGTTCAGTCTTCAACATTAGAAGGAGCAGAACTCATCACCATTAAACAGTGGTATCGCCTGCACCACAGTCACTGCCTGTGGTCACAGAGGAGAGGCATGACATCACAATGGCTTCAATAATCCCATGGCAACCAGAGAAGTTTTCACTTCTGGCTGCTTCAGATCAAGATTGTAAACAAGTACCAGCTCAGTTGGGTTGGTCAGAGGAAATACAAAGGGAGCAAGTTCCAAGGACCTGTGGCTTTCAAAAATTTTATTCTAAATTCGTTGGACTGGCTGTGTGCAGCATACAGCCCTGTGTTTGGTGAATTGCTCTAGGACCAGGCAGGACAAGGAACCCCTCTGAAACCTGACAGTTGACACTCAACTCCAGGTTTGCTAGGTGATGCTGTTCTCATTTGTCTGCACCAGGCCTCATGACACCAAGCAATTATCCCCCACCAGGTCCAATGGTCCAGTTTGAGTAGAGGAGTGCTTGGTGGCACGTGAATCATCAAGCTGAGCACTGACTCCCTGTTATTTTCTTCTGAATCTTCTCCTGTAGGACTGGGCACACCTGGAATATCCTAGTCAGGAAACTAGCCTAGAGTCCTACCAACCACACTGAATGATGGCTGGTGAGAGCTCAAGGCAGTAAAGAATGCAGTGAGCATGGTGGCTTAGGTTATCTATGAATTGAAACACTTCATACCCAATCTTGTGAGTATTGGGGTTCAATATCAACCAATCCCCAGAAAGTCAAAGTGCACACACGGCAATGCAAATCACACAATGAGGTTTTATTGCAAGCTTGAGCCTGGTACCACAACCAGCCTCTCAGACCACTACCATGGCTGAGTTAGGAATGGCCCTGAGTGATGAGAAACCACTCTACTTAGGAAATTTCCAATCATTCACATACAAAGACCTGCACATTATTGGTTAACACTGGAACAGCTAAACATTTATTCTCTTTTGGTTGGGTCCTGCCAATCTATTTGAATCTCATTGGGTCCTGCCAAAACTGAATGGTCCTGGAGGAAGAAGAGTGGAGGGAGGGGTGATCTATGCAGGAGATGAGTCAGGGCTAGGCCCCCTCCCCTGTCCTTGATAGATAAGGTTTCTGGGTAACTGCCCATTTCTCAGACAGATATCTCTTAACAGCCTTGATAAGCCCCAGGGGGCCCAGTACATCCTGTTTGTCCTGTATTGGCTCTTGAGTGTAGTACCTGTTTGCCCTTTCCTAGGGGGAGGTTTAAGGGCCAGTTCCTGAAATGGCTTGTTCATACAACATGGTTGCACAGATGTCACCTTGTTCTCAACAGTGAGTTGCTCCTCGTTTCCTAGAAAGTTCGGCAAGGAGACAACTGTAAACTGGAAAGTGTGTCTTCTAGGTGAAGGTGGGTTCCTCTTCTGATGGCTAATATGGAAACGTGGGAGTCATTCACTCAGCATGTTGGATGGAAGACAGGATGGTGCTGACATGCAAAGAGAGATGTTCTGGGCTCACTCCACCTGGAAGTCCACACCTTTTTGACTGTTGCCATACAAATGATCTGCACTCAGAAATTTACCTCCTGGGAATTTCCAGGGTCACCTCAATTCACCTCGACATGTAGAAATGCCTGTCCTGTGTTCAAACGTGTTCTTTATCTTGACCAGACTAGTGCCTGTTTGCCACAGAACCCTGTGGGATATTGCCATGAATCATCTTACCAGCTTCAGGAGGATGCTGACTACAAGACAGTGGATGATATTGTTAGACACCAATATTGACCGATCCCCAGAGAGTCAAAGTGCACACACAGTAATGCAAGTCACACAAGGAGGTTTTATTTAAAGCAAGCTTGAGCCTGGACTATGACCAGCGCCTCAGACCACTACAGTGGCTGAGTGGGGAGCAGCACAGAGGGGTGAGAAAGCACTCTATTTAAGAGAATTTCAAGCATTCACACACAAAGACCTGTACATTATTGGTTAACATTTGAACAGCTAAACATTCATCCTTTTTGGTTGGATCCTGCCAATCTATTTGATTCTCATTGGGTCCCGCCAGAACTGAACGGTCCTGGAGGAAGAAGGGAGGAGGGAAGGGGTAAACTATGCAGGAGATGCGATGGGGCTAGATCCCCATGTCAATGATAGATAAGATTTCTGGGCAACTGGACATTCTTCTGGAAGATATCTCTTAATAGCCTTGACAAGCACGGGGCCCAGCACATCCTGTTTGTCTGACATTGGCTCTTGAAGGTGCTGTCCCAACTGACTGCATCCCTGTGATTAAGATAGTTTCTCATTCCTTAGTGTTTGCACACCATTTTCTGGGAGGGGTTTTACAGGCCAGTTCACAAAATGGCTGGTTTACACAAGACGGCTGCACAGATATCACCCTGTTCTCAACACTTCCAAGATGAATACTCAAAGAGGGAATGCACGGATATTTGGGGGGCAAGGAGATCATAAGTGTGTTGGAGCTGAAAACCTACTTCAGTGAGGAGACACTCTAAAACTAGTCAGGATTCATGGTCCACCCACAAATTCCACGACACTTCTTCAGCTTCAACATACTCTATGAATAGAGGAAGTAGTACTTGCCAGTTCATTCTGTAAGCAACCATCATTATGGACCTTAAATCCCCTTGCAAGGACCACAATACCACAATGCAAATTCATGGATCTTTCTTGTTGCTCTCAAGGGACAGCTGATTATACATATGCTGATTCATATTTTTTTGACATAAGAACCATGATGAAAGACTTTCCTTACAACACAACCCTTACATGCACAAACTACAATTTAAATGAGTTGAATTTGGAATATGCAGCACTGAACCCACCTCATGAAATATAGACTGCACCACAATATCAGAAACATAAACACAAACAACTCTGCTAAAAGGCAAGTGTAAAGACCAAACATGGGCAAAACCTGAATATCAAAACAAGAGTGGTTCAAGAATATCAGAATATGGGATAGTACTTCCTGAGGAAAAAAAGTGTACCACAGGCATTTGGAAATTCTCAAATCCTTTTATTTCTTGACTTGCTCCTATCCGCCACCAATCTGCCACTTGCCTAAAGGATCTGTTTACCTTCTTTGGGTGTGAGTTCTTACAAAGAAGGACTCTTGTCATCCTTTACCCTGCAAAGACCAATCCATAATTCCCAGATAAGTGGTAAATTGAGAACTATATATGCTTCACCCACTTCTACAGTGCATCTCTTGAGGACATTCCTCAAAATCAGCAAGAGTCTATACAAGAGCTCTGTTCCTTTTGATACTGGAGATCCAATGATAGTGCGAGAGTAGGTCATAAATTCCACCTTTTCTAGTGAATTCTATTGGCAGAAACTAATATGGATTCAACCCCAAATCCTACCATTTTTCATCAAGTCATAAGCAAGACAATGCAAAGAAAAGCTGACTAGGAATCTCAGAACCAAGGGCGGCTGATTTTTTTTTCTTTCCACATGTTGATTTCCAGTTGACATTGTAGTTCACATGGAAAGTGCTCAGGTGTGGGAGTACCCTTCATTGGTAGAGTGGAAGTGTGTCCAAAAAGTCTCAAAAATGCCAAAGACCAGTGCATTTGTCATTTTGAATTTCGTGCCACTGCAGCCTTGTGCACACTCCCTAGTTGAATAAGTTGCTGAGGAAATATGCACACTAGCATACTCCTGAGAGAGGTGGTACCTATGAACTAATGAGATTTGAATGATGTGAAAGAACTCGTACTCTTAAGAAAAGCGGGTGACGGGAAGCACTGCTCACTTTGAGTGCAGCTCCTGACTGAAAAGTTGGCAATGGCAATAGCTTGCAAAGTGAAACTGGAAGTTCTTCAACAGTGTTGATTGAGAAGAAAAAGTTGAGATGATGGAAATTTGGCTTCCTCCAAAGTGTTTAGTCTTATTTTTTTTCCTTTTACAATCCCATGGTGCTGAGGATTTGAACACTGGTTTTCCCGACTGTGAGGCAAGCCCACTATGGGATGGGCTACATCGTCAGCATATGAAAACCTACATTAGGATACAATTTATCATGCCCTCAGATTCTCTGTCTGTGAAGTTCTTTGCAGAGAAGCAACCCTAGACAAAGTCAATAAATGAAAAAGGAATTCTTAATTCTCCTTTTCACAACAATCTGGCAAATAATCTTTTTTGCATGTCAAGACCCACAGTCCAGGGTTGTGTCCTGAGGGAAAGAATTATCCTGTCTTTACTTAAGGAGGAAACCATTTGTAGCTGCTCCCTGAGCAGAAAATTTTGTCACTGATACATGGAGAACAGGGAAAGAGGAGAGGCAGAACTATGTGGGTATTAGAATATGCTCAGGTTTTTAGTATGAGAGGAGATTTTGGGGATCATTTGCCATTGCATCCCCAGCCATTATTTCACAATCTACTCACACTGTCTTGGATCATTTTTTAAAATTTTCCTGTTAGCATTTTACTTTGGAAAATTGTAACCAGCATAGTGCTTTGCAAAATGTACAAGCCAGTGCTTGTTCAGATCTTGCCTATCATCTTAGGTAAGGGTGAGGAAGAGGAAGGTGTTTCTCCCGGGAAAGGCCAGTTTTCTTCAATGAGGGAATGCCTCATCAATGTAGCCCGATGATGTCCGGAAATATAAGCAGGCAAAGGCAAGTGGTGATGGCTCTTGGGGTCTTGGTTCCCAGGACCCATATTTGCTGGCAGAAAGGAAACATTCCTCATCCAATTTCAATCTTCCTCTCAGTATGCTTGTAGTTTTTACTCTGGAGATTTGTTACAGTGAAATAAGGGTGGAAATTCATATCCCTGATCTCTCAATGATTCAGTTACATTCAGTTACACTCAGGACAATACCTTACTTGGATACCAGTGCTCCTGTGAGATAAGAGCCAACATGTGAAATCTCATCTATACAGGTGGATGGGGCAGGCACCAGGCAGGTTGGGTGTGAATGGCTTGGCATTCCAGGCTATGGTTGGAAAACAGTTGGTTTCTCTCCCAGAGGGTTTTTCTGAGCCTTGAGCAACATGGTGTTTGAGGAGTGTCTCCCGTGACCTGGCTCCCACACCACAGATTTCGCCTGAGGTGACAGAAGAAAGCCCTGACAGCACGATGGTGTCACCTCTCCATTGGCAGCCAGAGAAGATTCCATTCCTGGCCAATTCAGACCAATAGTGAAAAGAAGCAACAGTTTAGTTGTGAAGGTCAGAGGAAAAAAGAAGGGAGCGAGTGCCAGGAAACTAAGGTTTTCCAAAATGTGATTCTTACTTCTTCGGCCAGGAAAGCACAGCCCCATGGTCTGTGGATACCACCATGAACAGGCAGGACAAAGAACATCTCTGAAGCCTGACAGCTCACACAAAACATCAGGTCCACTAGGTGTCACTGCACTTGTTTGGCTGCACCAGGCATCATGAGAGCAGACAATTGTCCCCCATCAGTTACATTAGGCCTGATTGGGTGGAGGTGTGCTTGGGGACATGTGGATCACCAAGCTAATCACTGACGCCAGAGCATTTTCCTTCCAAATCCACTCCTCCAAGACCTGGCACACCCAGAATATCCTAGATATAAAACTAGTCTAGGGCCCAAGCAACCACACAAAATAATGACTAGGGACAGCTCCTTGGAATTGAGCATGCAGTGAGCATAGTGGGTTAAGTGATCTTTGAATTGGGACACTTCACTCCCAATCTTGTGGGTTGCTCCTTTTTTTCTAGAAAATTCAGACAGGTGACAACTGGAATCTGGGAAGTGGGTCTTCTAGGCAAAGGTGCATGCATCGTCTGAAGGCTTATATGGAGTCATGGGAGTCATTCACTCAGGATGTTGGATGGAGGACAGGATGGTGCTGCCATGCCAGGAGAGATGTTCTGTGCTCACTACACCCACAAGGCCACATCACCTTGGATCTGGCCTTAAAACTAAGCTTCACTTTGAAATTTACCTGCTGGGAAATTTCAGAACCAACTCAATTCACCTAGAGTTGCAGAAATATCTGGCCTATCTGTGTTCACACATGAGTTCTTTCTCTTGAACAGACTAGTGTCAACCTCGCACAGGGCCTCATGGAAAATTCCCACCAGTCCTCTTATCAGTCCCAGGAAGAAACTGACTACAAGACAGAGGATTACATAAGACACTGCTGATGACTTGAGGAAAAAAAACATCACATGGCATAACTATATTGGAACATGCACCATGCTGACAGGGCTATGATGAAAAACTTCCAAGATGAATATTCAAAGAGGGAGAGCAAGGACATTTTGTTGGCACCAAATGCAGAAGGCTGCAGATGCTGAAAGCCTACTTCAATGAAGAGACATTCTAAAACTTTTCAGCCATCATTGTCTACCCTCAAATTCCATGACATGTCTTAAGTTTCAACATACAGGAAGTAGTACTTGCCAGTTCATTCTGTAAGCAACCATCATTACAGACCATAATTCCCCTTGGAAGGACCTCAAACTCCTTGCAAATTTGTGTCTGTTTCTTGTTGCTCTAAAGAGACAGCTGAATATACATATGCTGATTCATAGTTTTTTGGCACAAGAACAAGGAGAAAAAGGCTTTCTTTAAAACACAATACTTATTACTATGAGCTACAATTTAAATGAATTGAATTTGGAATATGCAGCACTGAACCCAGCTCTCAAAATAAAGACTGCACCAAAATATCAGAAATGTAAACAGAAACAGCTCTGCTAAAATGCAAAAGTGAAGTCCACAAGTGAATATCAAAACAGGAGTGGTTCAAAAATATCCGAATGTGAGATTAGACTTTCTGAGCATGGAATTGTACCAAAGGCATTTGCAAACTGTCAATTGCTTTTCATTTCTTGACTTGCTTCTACCCTCCACCAAACTGCATAATGCCTAATGTCTCTGGTTTCCTTCTTTTTGTGTGAGTTCTTGCAATGAATATTTTTTCTTCCTTTAACCTACAAAGCACAATCAAATAATTCTCAGATCCGTGGTAAACATGGGAACAACATATGTTTCTCCCACTTCTATAATGCATCTATTGAGGAAATCCATCAAAATTAACAAGATTCACTAAAAGCGCTACATTCCTTCTGACACTAGATCTCCAATTATAGTGGGAGAGTAGGAGGTAAATTCCCCCTTTCTCCTGAATGTTATCAACACAAAGTAAAAAGCATTCAGCCCCAAATCCTACCATTTTTCCTTAAGCTATAAGCAAGCCAATACAAAATAAAACTGACTAGGAAATCAGAGCCAGGGGCAACTGTCTTTTGGCTTCACATGTTGATTCTACAGTTGACTTTGTGGTTCACATGCAAAGTTCTCTGGTGTGGAAGTCCCCTTCATTGACAGTCTTGGAGTTTGTCCAATTAGTCTCAAAATTGGGAAGGGCAAGTAAGGTTTCATTTTGAATTTCATGCCACTGCAACCCAGTTCACATTGCCTATCAGGAGTATTTCCTGGAAAAAAGATGGTCTTAGCATACTGATGAGTGAGATGTAGCATCTGAAATAATGAGAGTTGAAAAATGTGAGGAAACACATACTCTTAAGCAATGCAGGTGACTGGGGATCCACTACTCCCTTGGAGTGCATCTCCCAACTGAATGGAATCAATGGAAATTGCTTGCAGGTGAAACTGGTAGTTGTTGAACAGTGTTGATTTCATTGAATAACAGAGGAGAAAAAGAACAAGGTTGAGAGGGTAGAAGGTTTGCACAATCAGAAGTGATTTTTCTTAATTTCTTAAAATTCCTTGGTGCTGGGGTTTATTCCCCTGCCTTTCCTCTTCCAACACCAGTGCCCTACGGGATGGACTATATCATCACCACAGAAACAGCACCTTTAAGGTACATGAATTGATCCCCTCAGTTTCTTTGTGAAGTTCTATGCAGAGAAGCAACCATAGACAAAGCAATCAATGAAAAAGGAATTCCTAATTCTCCTAAAATCAATCTTGCACAACATTTTTTGCATCTCATTACCCACAGCCTAGGAGTGTGACCTGAGGAAAAGAATTATCCTGTCTTTACTTATGGAGGAAAATGGTTATAGCTGATGCTTGAGCAGAAAATTATATCAGTGGTCCATGGAGGACAAGGTACCAGGAGAAGCAGGACTATGTGGCTATGAGAAAATACTCAGTTTGGTATTATGAAAGGAGATTTTGGGGATCCTTTTCCATTGCATCCCCAGCCATATCATTCACAATCTACTGACACCTTCCTCAAATTTTTTTTTTAACTTTTCCTTTTGGCATTTTAGTTTGGAAAAATTCTTACCAGCAGAGTGCCATGCAAAATGCACAATCCAGTGCTGGTTCTGGATCTTGCCTATCATCTTAGGTAGGGGTGAGGCAGAGGAAGTTGTTTCTCCTGGGAAAGGCAAGTTTCCTTCAATGAAGGAATGCCTCTTCAACTTAGTCAAATGATGTCAGGAAATATAAAGAGACAAAGGCAAATGGTGATGGCTCTCAGGGTCTGGGTTCCCAGAACTCATATTTGCTGGCAGAAAGGAAACATTTCTCATCCAATTTTAATCTTCCTCTTGGTATATTTATAGGTTTTACTCTCAAGATTTGTTACAATGATATAAGTGCTGAAATTCATATCCCTGATCTCTCAATGATTCAGTTGCATTCAGTTACACTCAGTACAATGCCTCACTTGTTTACCACTGCTCCTGTGACATGAGAGCAAAATAGGAGGAGCTCCTCTCTCCAGGTGGAAGGGGCAAACATCAGGCAGGTTGGGTGTGAATGACTCAGGGATTGCAGGCTCTGGTAGGCAAAAAGTTGGTTTCTCTCCCCATAGGATTTTTCCAAAACTTGAGCAAAATGGAGTTTGAGGAGTGGTTCCAATGACCTGTCTCCCGCACCGCAGATTCTGCTTGACATAACAGAGGAAATGACTGACAGCCAGATGACATCATGGATCTCATGGCAATCAGAGAAGATTCTGCTCCTTGCCACTTCAGACCAAGGGTGAAAACAAGCAACAGCTCAGTTGTGAAAGTCAGAGGAAAGAAGAAGCAAGTGAGTGCCAGGGAACTGAGGTTTTCAAAAATGGGATTCTAACCTCTTTGGACAGTAGAGCACAGCCCCATGGTCTGTTGATCCCAGGACCACGTAGGACAAGGAACTCCTCTGAAGCCTGACACCTCACACTAAACTTCAGGTCTGCTAGGTATCACTGTACTTGTTTGGCCTCACTGGGCATCATGACAGCGAACAATTATCCCACACCAGTTCCAGTGACCTGGGTGGGTGGAGGTGTGCATGGGGACACATGGATGACAGAGCTGAGCACTGACTACAGAGCTAATGCCTTCCAAACTCACTCCTTCAGGTCTGGTCACACTCAGAATATTCTAGTCAGAAAACAAACCTAAGGCTCTAGCAACCAAACCAAATCATGACTGGTGAAAAGTCCTATTTTCCTACAGAGGGTTGGTCCTATTTTCCTACAGAGTTCAGCCAGGTGACAGATGGAACATAGGAAGTGGGTCTTCTAGTTAAAGGTGAATGCACCTTCTGAAGGATTATATGGAGTAGTGGGAGTCATTCACTCAAGATGTTCGACAGAAGATATGATGATGCTGACATGCCAGAAGAGATACTCTGTGCTCACTACACCTGAAAAACCATACCTTCTTTGCTGTGGCCTTAAAACTAAACTGTGATCAGAAATTTATCTGCTGGGAAATTCCAGGGCCACTTCAACTCACCATGAGATGCAGAAATATCTGGCCTATATGTGTTCACATGTGAGTTCTTTCTCTTGACCAGACTAGTGACAACCTGGCACAAGTTATTGTGGAAAATTCCCACCAGTCCTCTTAGCAGCCCCAGGAAGATGCCAAATGCAAACCAATGGATGATATAAGAGTCTACTGATGGCATGAGAAACAAAGCATCACATGGCATAACTCCAAATTGGAACATGCACCATTCTGAAAGAGCTATGATGAAAAGCTTCCAAGATGAATATTCAAAGAGGGAGTGCAAGGACATTTTGTTGGCACCAAATATAGAAGGCTCTTGGTGCTGAAAGCCTACTTCAATGAAGAGACATTCTAAAACTTTTCAGCCATCATCATCCACCCTCAAATTCCATGACATGTCTTCAGATTCAACATACTCTACAAATACAGGAAGTAGTACTTGCCAGTTCATTCTGTAAGCAACCATCATTACAGACCCTTATTCTCCTTGAAAGAACCTCAAACCCCTTTCACACTTGCAACTGTTTCTTGCTACTCTCAAAGAATAGGTGATTATACATATTCTGATTCATAATTTTTCTGGCACAAGAACCAGGAGAAAATGCTTTCTTTAAAAATCTTTTATACCCATAAACTATAATTTAAACCAGTTGAATTTGGAATATGCAGCACTTAACTCAACTCTCAAAAGAAAGTCTGCACCACAAAATCACAAATGTAAACAAAAACAGCTCTGCTAAAAGGCAAATGTGAAGACCCAAAACAGAATTTCAAAATGGGAGTGGTTCAAGAACACTCAAATTGGGATCAGACTTATTGAGCAGGGATCTTGTACCACAGGCATTTGAAAATTGTCAAGTGCTTGTTATTTCTTGACTTGCTTCTACCCACCACCAACCTGCAACATACCTGTTTCCAGTTTCCTCCTTGGTGTGAGTTCTTGCAAAGAATGGTTTATTTCTTCCCTTACCCTACAAAGCACAATCCAATAATTCCAAGATCCATGGTAAACATGAGAATGACATATGCTTTTCCCACTTCTACAGTGCATCTCTTGAGGACATCCATCAAAATAAAAAAAAAAGCCTCTACACATGCTCTGTTCCTCTTGACACTTGATCTCCAATAATAGTGGAAGAGTAGGTGGTAAATTCCCCCTTTCTCCTGAATACTATTAGCACAAACTAACAAGGATTCAGTCCCAAATCATACCATTTTTCCTCAAGTCATAAGCAAGCTAAAACAAAATAAAACTGACTAGGAAATCTGGGCCAGAGGCGTCAGTCTTTTTTCTTCACATGTTGCTTTTCCAGTTGATCTTGTGATTCACATGCAAAATGCTCCAGTTTGGAAGTCCCCTTCATTGTCATTCTGAGAATATGTCCAAAAAGTCTCAAAAATGCAAGGCCCATGAGTGTCACTTTAAATTTCTTGCCACTGCAATCTGGTGCACATTGCCTATCAGGAGAATTTGCTGGAAAAATATGGTCATAACATACTCATGAGTGAGATGTAATGTCTGAACTAAGGAGAGTTGAAAAATGTGAAGAAATAAGAACTCTCCAACAATGCAGGTGACTGGAGATGCACTGCTCCTTTGAGTGCAACTCCTGGCTGAAAGGAGTCAATAGAAATTGCTTGCAGGTGAAACTGGTAGTTGTTGAACAGTTTTGCTTTCATTCAATGAGAGGAGAAAAAGAAAAAGGTTGAGAGGATAGAAGTTTTGCACCCTCAGTAGGGTTTTTTTTTCTTATTATCTTCCAATCCCCTGGTACTGTCTATTTGAACCTTTGACTTTCCTCTTCCAAAGCCAGTGTCCTACGGATGCGCTATATCATCAGCACAGGAACAGCTTATCCAAGGTACACGATTGATCCCCTCATATTCTGTCGGGGAAGTTCTATGCAGAGAAGCAATTCTAGAAAACTAATCAATGACCAAGGAATTCTTAATTCTCTTTTTCAAAGCAATCTTGCAAATAACCTTTTTTGCATCTCAAGACCCGCAGTTTAGGGGTGTGTCCTCAGGGAACAAATTATCCTCTCTTTAATTAAAGAGGAAAGCGGTTGTAGCTGATGCCTGAGAGAAAATTATATCAGTGATCGATGGAGAGCAGGGCACCAGGAGAGGAAGGACTATGTGGCTATGAGAATATTCTCAGGTTGTTAGTATGCAAGGAGATTTTGGAGATCATTTGCCATTGCATCCCCAGTCATTATCTTCACTATCTACTGACATCTTCTTTGATCTTTATATTTCTAAATTTCTTTTTGGCATTTTACTTTGGAAAATTCTAACCAGCAGTGTGCTGTGCAAAATGCTCAGCCACTGCTGGTTTTGGATCTTGCCTATCATCTCAGGTAGGGGTGACATAGAGGAAGATGTTTCCCCTGGGAAAGGCCAGTTTCCTTCAATGGGGGAATGACTCATTAACTTCACTAGATCATGTGAGGAAATATAAATAGGCAAAGTCAAGTGGTGATGGCTCTCAGGGTCTGGGTTCCCAGGACCCATATTTGGTGGTAGAAAGGAAACATTCCTTTTTCAATTTCAATCTTCCTCTCGGTATGTTTGTAGGTTTTACACTCAAGACTTTTTACAGTGAGATAAGGGCTGAAATTCATATCCCTGATCTCTCAATGATTCAGTTGCATTCTGTTACACTCAGGACAATGCCTCACTTGGTTACCAGTGCTCCTGTAACATGAGAGAAAAAATGGGAGGACTCCTCTATCCAGGTGGAAGGGGCAGGCATGGATGGGGTTGATCATGTGTGAATACCTCAGGGATTGCAGGCTCTGGTAGGCTTCAGTTGGTTTCGCTCCACAGAGGGTTTTTCTGAACCTTGAGCAACATTGAGATTGAGGAGTGGCTCTTGTGACCTGGCTCCTGCACCACAGATATCACCTTCGGTCTCAGAGGAAAGGCCTGAGAGCACGATGGCATCACCTGTCCAATGGCAAACAGAGAAGGTTATGCTTCTGGCCAATTCAGACCAAGATTGAAAACAAAAACCAGCTCAGTTGTGAAGATCAGAGGAAAGAGGAAGCAAGTGAGTGCCAGGGAACTGAGGTTTTCCAAAATGGGATTCTAACCTCTTCGGCCAGGAGAGCACAGTCCCATGGTCACTGGATCCCTTCAGCCAGGTAGGACAAGAACTCCTCTGAAGCCTGACAGCTCACACTAAACTTAAGGTCTACTAGGTGTTGCTGCACTCATTTGACCTCACCAGGCATCATGACAGCAGGCAATTATCCCCCACCAGTCTGGTGGTCCTGGGTGGGTGGAGGTGGGCTTGGAGACACATGATCAGCAAGATGAGCACATGTTACAGGGCTATTCCCTTCCATATCTGATCCTCCAGGAATGGGCACACCCAGAATATCCTAGTCAGAAAACTAGCCAAAGGCCCTTGCAACCAAAATGAATCATGGTTGTTGAGAGTTCATGGTAATTGAGCATGCAGTGAGCATGGTGGAGTAAGTGATCTTTAATTGGGACACTTCACACCCAATCTTGCAGGTTGCTCTTTTTTTCCTAGAAAGTTTAGTCAGGTGACAGCTAGGAACCTGGGAAGTGGGTTTTCTAGGTGAAGGTGGATGCATCTTCTGAAGGCTTATATGGAGCAGTGGTAGTCATTCACTCAGGATGTTGGACGGAGGATAGGATGATTCTGACATTCCAGGAGAGATATTCTGTGCTCACTACACTTGCAGGGTCACACTTCCTTGGCTGTGGCCTTACAACTAAGCAGCACTCAGAAATATATCTGCTGACAAATTCCAGGTCCACCTCAACTCACCTCAAAATGCAGAAATAACTGTCCTATCTGTGTTCATGTGTTCTTTCTCTTGACCAGACTAGTGCCAGCATGGCACAAGGCCCTGTGGAAAATTCCCACCAGACTTTTAGGAGTCCCAGAAGGATGCCAACTACAAGCCAGTTGATATAAGAGCCTGCTGATGGTATGGGGGACACAGCATCACATGACATAACTCCAGATTGGAAAATGCACTGTGATGAGAGGACTAAGATGAAAAGCTTCCATGATGAATATTTGAAGTGGGAGAGCAAGGACATTTTGTTAGCACTGAATGCAGAAGGCTGTTGGTGCTGAAAGCCTACTTCAATGAAGAGATATTCTAAAACTTTTCAGCCATCATTGTCTACCCTCAAATTCCATGACATGTCTTCAGGTTCAACATACTCTACAAATACAGGAAGTAGTACTTGCCAGTTCATTCTGTATGCAACCATCATTACACACACTCAAAGTCCTTGAAACCTCATGACTTTCTTGTTGCTCTCAAGGCACAGCTGATTATACATATGCTAATTTATAGTTTTCCTGGCACAAGAATCAGGAGAAAAGGCTTTCTTTAAAACACAGCACTTATGCCCATGAACTACATTTTCAACAAGTTGAATTTGTAATATGCAGCACTGAACCCAGCTCTTGAAATAGACTGCACCACAATATCACAAATGTAAACACAAACAGCTCTGCTAAAAGGCAAATGTTAAGACCCAAACCAGAATATCAAAACGGGAGTGGTTCAAGAATACCCAAATTTGGGATCGGACTTACTGAGCAGGGATCTTGTACCACAGGCATTTGCAAATTGTCAAATGCTTTTTATTTCTTGACTTGCTTCTACCCACCACCAACCTGCAACATGTATAATGTCTCTGGTTTCCTTCTTTTGGTGTGAGTTCTTGCAATGACTTTTTTTTCTTCCCTTACCTTACAAAGCACAATCCAAAAATTCCCTATTCAGTGTTAAACGTGAGAAAAAAATATTCTTTTCCCACTTCTACAGTGCATCTCTTGAGGACATCAATCAAAGTGAACAAGAGTCTCAACAAGTGCTCCATTCCTTTTGACACTGCAGCTCCAATAATAGTGGGAGATTAGGTGGTAAATTCTCTCTCTCTCCTGAATGCTATCAGCATAAACTAACTGGGATTCAGGCCCAAATCCTACCATTTTTCCTCAAGTCATAAGCAAGCCAATACAAAATAAAACTAACTAGGAAATCAGGGGCAGCAGCATCTGTCTTTTGTCTTCACATGTTGATTTTCCAGTTGACCTTGTGGTTCACATGCAAAGTGCCCCAGTGTGGAAGTCCCCTTCATTAGCAATTTGGGAGTGCATCCAAGAAGCCTCAAAATTGACAAGGGCCAGTGAGGTGTCATTTTGAATTTCATGTCACTGCAAGCTGGTGCACATTGCCTATCAGGAGAATTTGCTAGAAAATGATGGTCACAGTATTGGGATTGAATATCGACTGATCTCTAGTAAATCAAAGTGCACAGATGATAATTCAAGACACTCAATGAAGTTTTTTTGTAAACTCGAGCTTGGACCGCAACCAGTCTCAGAGACCACTACAATGAATGAGTGGGGAGCGACCCCCAAGGGATGAAAAAGCACTCTATTTAAGAGATTTTCAAGCATTCACACACAAAGACCTGTATATTCTTGGTTCACTTTTGAATAGGTAAACATTCATCCTCTTTGGTTGGGTCCCACCAATCTATTTGATTCTCATTGGGTCCCGCTAGAACTGAACGGTCCTGGAGGAAGAAGGGTGGAGGGAAGGGGTGAACTATGTAGGAGATGAGTTGGGGATAGGCCCCCTTGTCCTTGATAGATAAGATTCCCTGGCATTTGCCCATTTCTCAGACAGATATCTCTTAACATCCTTGATTATCTCCAGGGGCCCAGTATGTCCTGTTTGTCCTGCATTGGCTGTTGAGAGTAGCACCTGCATGCCCTTTCCTGGAGGGTTTTCACAGGCCAGTTCCTGAAATGTCTTGTTCATACAACGTGGCTGCACAGATCTCACCTTGTTCTCAACATTCCCCCTTCAGTTGTTCATAATGAGGAATCATGCTCATTCGGGCGTCATGCATATTCATCCTCTTGGGCCATTATTCTCTCGTATTGTTGCCTTAGCACCATCATTTGGATCATGCTTACATGGTACTTAATAAAAACTATTCCAACTTCCAGAGGCAGATATGTTTCATGGCCTTCATTTTCTCTATTTGACCCAATCCCCTATTTCTACACTGTCTGTCCCCAGTTCTGGCTTCATTCCCTCTTTTGCTTTAGGAACTCCTTACTGGTGTGAGGAATGGGGGTGCCAATCATTCTGGCTGCTCTAAGCTGAAAGGGGGCAGTGAGGGGCAAGCAGTTTGGATTTCCCTTTTCAAATTGGGTCAATCGAGAGATCCAAGGTAGAAGTCTGTTTGGGGAAGAGCAGGTTGTAAAGTCATCTGGGTGTGGGTGCTTCTATGATAGAAGAACAAAAAGAAATGAGTACTGAAATGAGATTAGTATGAAGTAAATGTTGCAGCATCTGGAACATGCCAATGAATATTGTGAAGATGACAGAAGTCAATCTCTCACCAGGAGGTGGAATAACTGAGAAATTGTTTCCATACCAAGACCTAACAAAGTCTGGAGAGGAAAAATTTGGTGACTTTAACATTGTCCAGATAATCAGGAATGTAAACACATTTAACTCTTAATGTCATTGATGTCCCCAGAAAATGTAGTTAAGCTACTTAATGTCATCTGATTTTTGTAAAATATCCCTTTATTGGTATAACCTGTGATTAATAAAGATCTCTATACTTCTGTTAATTAGGGCTAGATAATCATACTTGCAAGCCTACCTGTGCAGTTTAGGTAGGTATGTAGGCCTTAAACTGATTAAAAATTTCTGACTCTGGCAGTTTCTCTTGAAAGTTATCAGGCACATTTGCATAAGAATCTTTCATTTGTAACTTACAGTCTTTATTCTAGTGGGCTAACACAAGTGTACATCTTAAGTTACATTAAACTATTACTTCTTTTAAGTGCCCAAGAATGGCTGTATTTTAGTTTTAACTGTTTTTCTAGGTGTCTATGATCACGCTGGTCAAATTGACCTGTTCATGTCTTGTTAAAGAGTCAGCTGAGTTCCCACAGGGGTCACTCATAGAGAACTTAAGAGCAGTTTCTTAGCTCCATTAGTGTCCTTGGTTAGTCAGGGTCTCCTTGATGAGGTGGCTTCCCTTGGAAGCATTAGGGGTGTCTCCCTTTTTCCATGACCCTCCTCTGAAGCAGGTGCACTGATTGACTTTTCACCCTCTAGTGGCCTCATCGATCTCCTTGATCAGGAGGTTGTGTGACCCACCCAGACTTGCAAAGCTCCTTAGAGATGTCCTCTTCTTCCCTGGGTTTAGGCCAACATTGAGGGCAAGATACGTTTTTTTTTTTTTCTTGGCCTCTGTCTTTAATCTCAATGTCTAAGTTTGATCTTAACCATCCAGCAAACCAGTCTCACCAGTTATAAAGTAAGAGTACTGGGCTTTAATTTCAATGTCTATAACTTTACAGATATTTACCCTTTTATTTAACTGGAGTCTGTATTAGTACTGGAAGTTACCACTATATGTTCTATAGGTGATGGCTTATCACAAGTTACCTAGGTTGTGTGTTCTTGAAGCAGCTACTTCTGCAAAACAGTAGCAGGTAACAGTTTTACAAAATGAAATTAGCAAGAGTTAAAATATATTTAGCTTGTATAGTAGCTATCTTAAACTTTGGCTGAGGTATACATTATATCCCGTGTTTGAGATCACAGTAATTTTGCAAAACCAATCTCTTGACTGTAACTTTAAATAAGCTGAATTCTAACTTATTTTGGTGTCACTCTAACATGCAATAAGGTGGGAGACAGAGTCTTATCTCAAGTAAGATGTGGTCCTTTACAAATCTTAAGTGAAGTGTTCTAATTCTGATGCTGATATTTGCTTCTTTCTTAAATATCATTTTAAGAAGTTTACATATATTGATTCCTGGGTCCATATGAACATTAGTTAACACAATTTAACATTATATCTAAAACATGAATTAAAGAAAGACTGAGAGAGTGTTTAACTTTCCTTTTGTGTGGCAAAGTGGCAAAATATTTTCATGTTTCACAATATTAACCTTTAAACAAATCAGGCTCTAACTTTTAGAAATATATTTACATTTGAAATTATTTCTCTCATTGTAAAAGTAACAAATTTTACATAAACCATATTAATAACAGACCCTATAATAGAACATTAAATGATAGAAATAAATCCCCAATAAAATTTACTCTTTATAAGTTTAAAATTACCATTAAAGACAAGTTTAATCTGGAGAATAACAGCTTGATAAATTCCCTGCTTTAAAAACTTATATACCTGGAAAATAAGAACACATTTAATATACAAAGAGTGACCATTTCACAATTACCTTGACAATTTTATATTACCAAATTTAGTTTTTAAAGAAAATTTAGTCTCTGTATTATAGTACAATACTCTTAACAGTTGTTTAACCATAATCATATAAACCCCAATTTTTGAAGACTAATTGTTTTAGAGAATAAAATTTAATAAACCCAAAGTTAAGAGCAAATTAGAGTTTCTAAGAAGTTCTTGTCATTTTGCCATATAGATTAAACTTTGGTTTATATCAGAACATTACTATTTCAACTTAGGAAAAAACCTAAATAGAATTAGCTATCTCACAAACATACAACCAAGTTAGTTACATGCAAACTTGATGAAATTTGCCCTTTACTTACACAGACTTTCTTAGCACTTACTTAGACCCTCATGTAGTTTATCACACACTATTTTTAACCCAGAAAGATTTTGTTCTTCACTAAATTTTCATATCTAGAACATTTTATTTTCTATTTCCTATTTGTTGACCCATTTTTTTTCACATTCTGAAACAACTCTTTTTTTTTTTTTTTGGTGCTGTGGATTGAAACCAGGGCTTTGTTCTTGCAAGGCAAGCACTCTACCAACTGAACTATATCCCCAGCCCCTGAAACAACCCTTTAGAAATTTCTGAATTTAGATAATTACTCCATTTTAATAAGATTAAGTATTTTTTTATTTATAGTTCTCTAATTGAAACACAGTTGAAATTTTTGGAACCCTTTTTATATAGAATTGTACCTGTTAGGACATAACTCTTAGTAACCTTGTTTTTAGTTTAGTGATGACACAAAGCAATTTTAAACCCTTTTTACTTACCAACCTATGAAAACATCAACGATGTTTAAGTATGTTACATCATGAAATTTAAGGAGTTAAAGAGTACTCAATGTTATTTAACAAATAACATTTTAACTTTGTTAATTAATCAGATGTCTCTAACACATTTGTGTAATCCTATACATATTAACTCTAATTCACTTATTTTGTAAAAGACAAGATATCAGACAAGTGTCCTGAACAGTATTTGCCATCTCTTTCCTATTGAAGGAAAGTCCTTGAAACAATTATTAGTACACATTTTATTAACATCGGCATTTCATTAGTTTGACCACCTAGAGATTTGTGAGTTATTTTCAAAGACATTTTATTTTTTATAAGTTTTCCCAATATAAATTGAACCCATTTAAATCACGTGAATTTAAAGTATCTGGATCCATTTTAAAAATTTTAATTTTAGGAGAGCTCAATTTTGATACAGACAAAACATGACATCAGACAGCATGACATACAAATAACACAAAGTCAAAGGCCTTCTAACTTTATAGGTGAATTTCCATTGCAATGTAACAAATGTAATACAAAGCTGATCTCCCATCCCTTCTGTTGCACCACAACCTAACTTGCCACTCTGAAAGCAGCTCTGACTGCCCCTTATGCTGCAGGAATTTCTGGCCTATGCTACAGCCTCTTCCTGCTTCCCACATTACATCCTAGCTTGTCAGTCTGAACATCCTGGCTAGCTACAGGTTTATCAGTCAGTTTGCAAGTATTCTCCTCTGCTATTGGTTTCTTCTAGTCTGGGAGATTCCAATATCTGGGAGAAGCATTCATGCCATCTTTCTCTTTCCCTTCTTTTCAGCCCCACAGCAGACACTCTAGTTGTCCATATAATAAAGTATCTTGCATGAGGTCCTGTGTCCATTGTGGATTTCTAGGTGCTGTTGCTGGACTGCAACTCAGACCGGGCATATGGAATGCCTGCTCCATCAGATTTAAAAGCCAGAGCCACCGTGGGTCCCTAGCTGAGCTGCATTTTTTTCTTACATCTTGTGCCGTGACTTGGATGGGTCCTTTTGCTGCCTCTTAGGCCAGTGGAAACCCATTTGCCACCCCAGTGTCTCACCTTCCATTTTTCTAGATGCCCAGCTTTCTGCATGCAACATTGAATTTCAAATTGATGAGTTTCCTAAGGTAAGTCCCCCTAGACTGACTGAAACACACCTCTGCTGACCTGAGAAGTGACCATCAAGTGTCCTGGGCTCTCAAGGCTGCTGAGGTGTGGGGGTACCCCCAGTCATGACTTTCATAGTTACAGCTGGTCCCCACAGTTGGTCTTATCTACTGAGTGGATTCCTGATTTTATGGTGGAGATTCAGCCTCTCAGGGTTGAGGCTCAACTTCACGTACTTTTTTTTCCTGAAAATCCTGACGTCATGTCCTCAAACCCTCATGGCTATTGCCCCGTACACATTGGTGCTGTGTGACAACCACATCTCTGTACTGCCTTCTTTTAGTTACCTAACCCATGTTTGTGGGATGCCTCGAGCACTGACTTAGGTGTTTCTGTCTTCACCATGGGATCCAGAAACTCCACCCAGGCAAACTTTCCCTTGGTATGTTTATTGGACAATATCAAGCACCTCCACCTGTTCCTTGAATTAGAGTCAACCTGTCCTTTAGATAGTAAATTAGAATGACCTATTTATGACATTCTAGATCCCAGTATTATACTAGGTATAGTTATGTGTATAATTATACCGGGTATAATTAAGTATATATTATGTGGGTGAGCTGGTGAATGGAAAGAGACTGGGTGTCTGTGGCAGAAAGAGTTTCAAACCTGCATCCTCCCAGGTCTCCAAAAAGCTGCCATTAAACCAATTAACTATGATAAATTTCAGGAAGTAATACAGGACATAACTGAAAACCCATCAGCATTTCTAAGTTGCCTCACAGAGGCCATGCTCAAGTATATTAACCAGGATCCTGAAACTCCGGATGGACAGCAGCTACTTATGACTTATTATTTTTCCCAAAGTTACCCTGACATAAAGGCTAAATTAAGGTGGTTGTATAGGGGGCCCCTTACTCCACAGCCAGAGGTTCTAGCAGTGGCATTCAAGGTTTATAACGAAAGGGATGAACAAAAGCAAAACTTAAAGTACCAAATCCTGGCCAAAGCCTTTCAACTGGCTAGACCTGCCTAACTGTCCACTACAAGGGTCACCCAAGCACCCAGAAGACCTCCAGGCCCATGCCTCAAGTGCAGGCAAGAGGGCCACTGGGAACGAGCTTACCACAACCCCCAGCAACCCCAAGTCCTTGTCCAAAATAACACCAACTGGGACATTGGGCAATGGATTGCCCTGGTACTCAGAAGTGCCAGGTCATCCTTGCCCCCTCCCTCTGGTGACTTACTGGGATTGGCAATGGATGACTGAAGGGGCCTGGAACTTCTGCACCCAACAATGATCACCGCTCAGGAGCCCTGGCTGACCCTTAGAGTAGCAGGCAGGCAGATCCTTTCCTTATAGGCACTGGAGCCACCTTCTCAGTGCTGTGGGAGTTTTGGGGACCCACTTCTCCCACCAAATCCGCTAATGTTGGGGTAGAGGGAAAACTGTATTACCCCCTACAAACCCTCCATTAAGTTGCCATATAGGACAAATTGGCTTTACTCATTCCTTTTTGATAAATCCTTTGTGTCCCATCCCCTTCTGGGAAGGGACATCCTAACCAAATTGGGTGCCTCTATTTCCTTCTCACCCACCATGTGCCTCAGCTGACTCATCTGCTATTCCTCTCCTTATGATTCTGCAGGAATATATAACTCAAACAGAGTCTTCATATCCCTTTTCTCCCTCCCTGGTTGACCCCAATGTCTGGGACACCCATACACCCTCTATAGCCAAATGCTCACCTGTACTCATTGATCTAAAGGGGTTTTCATACCCATCCTCACCTGTGGTTTCCACAACACTTGTTTTCACTACTCAAGCTACCAGAAAATCTAATATATCTTTCATAGCATCCCTTTTGTCATATTAATGGCAAAAATAGGATTTTCATTGACACCTCAAGGGAGAGCTCAAAGGTTTTAAGAAAGAAGAACACAAAAGTCAGTCACTAGAGATAGTTTAAATATGAAACAACAATTCAACATGTTGAAAGTGATAATCTGGGGACACATATGATTATATGACCAGCGTGATTGTGTGACCCATGATTCTACATCATGTACAATCAGAAGAATGGAAAGTTATACTCCATTTATGTATGATGCATCAAAATGCATTCTACTCTCATGTATAAATAATTAGAATAAATTTTTTAAAGTTACTGGAATATGAAAGTGATCCCTGACATTCATAACTTGCACCCACAGAATTGAGACTTTGAGGCTACAGCAAAACATCCTCCAGATGACCACCCCAGTTTACCCACAGAAGAGAACAGCATAGATATTTTACCTGGACAGTTGGCAACTGATGCAAAGCTGGTCTGAGAAGACAAAGAATGACACCATGCTGAACAGTGGGCACCTGATTGCTGCCATGGAGGAAGTGCTGACAAAGCTGACCTGACCATACTGAAAGCCAGCAAATGCTCCGTAGTGTCCACTATGGCTACCTCCTGGGATTGTGCCGTGGAATCCTGTCTCTGGACTTCCACCTTTCAACCAACTGACTCAGGAGGTGGAGACAGAAAGATGTCAGTTAAAAGTCATCCTCAGCAATTTAGCATGGTCCTAAGCAACTTCAATGGAGACATAATTCAGGCTAAAAAATCTGATCAGACACAAGGGGTGAAAGTGGTATCTACCCACATTGCTTCTAGCACTGCACATAAGAAAAACAATGACCAGCACAGCACAATGGTTCACACCTGCATGTCTTCCCAATGACTCAGGAGGCTGAGACAGGTTAGAAAGACTGCAAGTTCAAGGCCATTCTCAGGAAGTTAGTGAGATCCCATACAACTTGATGAGACCCTGACAAAGTAAACAATAAGAGTTCAAGACATGTATCAGTGCTTGATTGTTCCTGAGTTCAATCCCTGGTACCAAATACTGGACTAAGGAGACTGCAGAATATGAAAGAATGGAACTTGACAATGGTTTCCAACCTCTCCAGAGCACAAAGAAAATAGGAAAGAATCAGCTTATCTGGCAAGTAGGTGACAAAACAAATCCTCTAGGTTCTAATATTTCAAAATCCGAGGCCTGGAGATGCTAGAAGATCCAGCAGAAAATAAAGGCACAGTATCCTAACCCCAAAACCAGGCTAGGATTTGGAATGGGACAGGGGCGATAGAAAGAAAAGGGGAGTAGAAAGGCACATGATCTTACCCCCTTAAAAACATTTGAAGGGAAAAACAGAGCATACTAAAACATGACAATAGCAATAATGTCCTTGAAGGAGATCAAGCCATTTAAATCCAAACTGTGAGCAGAAATCTGTGACAGACTCTGCAGCCATCTTGTGAAGCATAGAGCTGAGCAGTCACCCTTTACATCATCCCAGCTTATGCCCCCCTTTAGACAACAGCATATTAAACCAAAGGAAGCATTCCTTTTGTGGATTTCTTGAGAATTAAATTCCCTGAAGTTCTTTTCCTTCACCACGGATAAGAGCAATAGGGTGGAGGACATCCAGTCCTGGAAGTGTGAGCCCAGTGCTCCACACAGCTTCTTCAGGCACAGGCAGACACCAAGTGATTACTGGTAAGTGGAGGCAGAAGTCAGATCTCAGATACATGTGGAAGGCAGTTCTGACCCTGATCAGAGGAAAGGAAAACTCTAAAGACTGCTGCTGCCACTGGCCTCTGATGGTGGTGGAAGGTGTGTGGGAAGTTGCTCCAGTCCTAGAGGGACTATTCCTCTAATTCTAGCCAATATCTGGGTGGAATCTGTTCTGTAGGAAAACTGTCTGGATATCTAGCAGCAGAGAGAGACAGCCACAAAGCATTGCAATATCTTGCAGACAGCCAGGTTGAGAAATTGCCTTAGTCCTGTAATGTTTAATGGGAAAGTACCTGGATCATGATCATAACCAGTGGGAGGTTGGTCAGAATAGAAATCTACCCCGGGCCAAGGCAGTCAAGAACCATGGCACCCAGCCTGACCCAGAGCCACAGGTAATGAGTGCCTCTGCACTGGCTGGACCTTGGCTCAGTCAGACTGAGTAAAGGATAGCAGGGCCCATGGTCCTCATCCTGGGGAACTGGAAGCTGAAACCCAAGTGAACCTGCTGAGTTATTTCACTCAGCAGCAAGGACAGGACTCCAGTGAGCTGGGTCGACCAAACAGAACACTTCTGCCCCAGAGTTTACTTGCAAAGAATCAACAACTGCAGGAAATGTGCTAGGCCCTACACCACATCAAAAGTATTCTGAAGAGGTGAGCAAGTACATGCTGATCCATGGCAATCATGGGACATTGAAGAGCCTACGTGTTTAATTCTGGCACACAAGAGAAACAGCCAAGTTGAACAATGCACTCTCCAAGCAGTCAGTTTCAGGCTCCTAAGACAACAAACCAGAAGATTGGGGGTCCTCAGAAATGAGGAGAGCCCCAGAACCTCTGGAGGGATCCAGGATCAGAGAATGATAGACATCTTCCCAGTGTCCAAACCCCATTGAAACCAAACAATAATTTTCTTCATCTTGGAATGGTTTACTATAAACAAATCTAAAACCAACTTTGATCATATGTATGACTCCTTATCTTGATTGGTGGTTTTTACCCTAATAGCGAGCATTGTATCTTCAACCCACTTGAATGTATTTCTCTAAAGGTTTAAAGTATTAATTATAATCATTCTGCTTTCTAAGCTCTGGTTTATACTTGCTCCTCTTACCCCCATTCGCCATCTTACACTATCAACTAAACCTCAAATTCCCTACATCCATCTATTTTTATTTTTGCCTTGGTGTATATTGTTGTTTTCTATATTTTCTTTGTTGTTTCTCCCTCTTCTCATTAATCTTTCTCTCTTCCCCCTCTCAATCCCCACAGAATTTCATAGCATATTTACTACATGCAATAAGTAATTTTTTTTACCTATTCCAGTAATTTACCATTAGTTTATGCCTGGATTTGAGGCATTGGTGAGAACTATATCAGTTAAAATCAAAAAACAAATAAACAAACCAACAAATGGACAAATGAACATAGCACATATCTCAAAAGAAGAAATATTAATGGTCAACAAATCTATGAAAAAATTTTCAACATTTCTAGCAATTCGGAAAATGCAAATTAAAACCACATAGAGGAACCAAGATGGAGCACTAGAGGGTGACAGCATCTCCTGTCGCTCCAGAAGTCAGGATTCAAGAAGGGGAGACATTGAGAGACTCAGACTCACATAGAGCCATGGGGTGAGTCTCCCCCACCGGGAGAAGTTCAGCCTGGGTGGCAGACCCAGACAATGGCGGCTTCTCAGAGCAGGGCAGGGCAGCTAGAATCTTCTCCAGGCAGCCCTGCCCCCTTTGGCTGCGGGCTCCTTCCATGACCAGCTTCTTGGAGCAGGCTGCCCAGTGAGAGCCTTTCTGCACAGAGCCAGCTCCAAGTCCCAGAGCCAGTGGCAAGCTTCGGCCTGCAGGCAGCCTCTGGGACCAGGGCAGGGCAGCCAGAGACTTCTCCAAGCAGCCCTGCCCCCTCCAGTGGCAGGCTTCTTCCATAGCCAGCTTCTCAGAGCAGACAGCCCAGTGAGAGCCTTTCTGCACAGAGCCAGCTCCAAGCACTGGGACCAGTAGCAGGCTAGGGGCAGCTTTCTTTAGAAGCACTAAATTATCAAGTTCCTCCAAGATTTCAGGTTACTGAAGGCTGGGAGGTGATATACTGGAAAACTACAGGGACACAATAAGCAAATAGAGGAAATTTGCAATATCTCAGAGTCCCACTGATATCTGACCCATATGAGAAAAGAAGGGAAGAAAATGTCCCAAACAAATTTAGATACTATATCAATAAAACCCAATGACAGCACAGCAGAAGAAATGACAGAAAGGGCATTCGGAATGTACATAATTAAAACAATCAGGAAAGCAAACGAAGAGATAAAAGAGCAAATGCAGGCATTGAAGGAGGAGATGAAAGAACAAATGTAGGCATTAAATGATCACAACAATCAACAGTTAAAAGAGCAAATATGGGAAGCAAGAGATCATTTCAATAAAGAGTTAGAGATACTGAAAAAAAAAAAACAAGAAATCCTTGAAATGAAGGAAACAATAAAACAAGATAAAAACTCTATTGAAATCATAACCAAAAGGATATAACACCTGGAAGACAGAAACTCAGACATTGAAGACAAAATATTTAACCTTGAAAACAAAGTTGAACAAACAGAGAACATGCGAAAAAATCATGTACAGCATCTACAAGAATAATGGGATATCATGAAAAGACCAAATTTAAGAATTATTGAAATTGAGGAAGGCTTAGAGAAACAAACCAAAGGAATGAACAATCTATTCAATGAAATAATATCAGAAAATTTCCAAAATCAGAAGAATGAAATGGAAAACAAAGTACAAGAGGCTTATAGGACTCCAAATATACAAAATTACAACAGATCCACACCAAGGCACATTATTATAAAAATATCTAACATACAATATAAAGATAGAATTTTAAAGGCCACAAGAGAACAGAATCAAATTACATTCAGAGGGAAACCAATAAGAATATTAGCAGATATATCAATCCAGACCCTAAAAGCTAAAAGGGCCTGGAACAACATTTACCAAGCCCTGAAAGAAAACAGATGCCAACCAAGAATCTTATACCCAGCAAAACTCAGTTTCAGATTTGACAACAAAATAAGATCCTTCCATGATAAACAAAAGCTAAAGTAATTTACAAATGGAAAGCCAGCATTACAGAACATCCTCAGCAAAATATTCCATGAAGAAGAGATGAAAAGCAACGATGCAAATCAGCAATAGGAGGAACTAGCCTAAAGGAAGAGCCAAATAAAGGAGAAACCAAATCGTGTCAAAAAGCAAATATGAGTCAAATGACTGGGAATACGAATCATATCACAATAATAACCCTGAATGTTAATGGCCTGAACTCATCAATCAAAAGATATACACTGGCAGATTGAATTAAAAAGAAAAATCCAACAATATGCTGCCTGCAAGAGACTCATCTCATAGAAAGAGATACCAATAGACTAAAGGTGAAAGGATGGGATAAAATATACCATGCACATGGACACAGCAAAAAAGCTGGAGTATCCATCCTCATTTCAGATACTGTAGACTTCAAACCAAAACTAGTCAGAAGGCATAAAGAAGGACATTACATACTGCTTAAGGGAAGCATAAATCAGCAAGACATAACAATCATAAATATCTATGCCCCAAACAGTGGCTCATCCATGTACGTAAAACAAATCCTTCTCAATTCCAGAAATCAAATAGACCACAACACAATAGTCCTAGGCGATTTTAACACACCTCTCTCACCACTGGACATATCTTCCAAACAAAAATTGAATACAGAAACCATAGATCTGAATAACACAATCAACAATTTAGACTTAACAGACATATATAGAATATACCATCCAACAAAGAATGAATACACTTTCTTCTCAGCAGCACATGGATCCTTCTCTAAAACAGACCATATTTTATGCCACAAAGCTACTGTTAGCAAATACAAGAAGATAGAGATACTACCTTGTATTCTATCAGATCATAATGGATTGAAATTAGAAATAAATGACAGAAAAAGAAAAAAAATCTCCAATACCTGGAAATTAAATAATACACTATTATATGATGATTGTATAACAGAAAGCATCAGGAGGGAAATAAAAAAATTCTTAGAAGTAAACGAGAACAAAGACACATCACATCAAAATCTCTGGGACACTATGAAAGCAGTACTTAGAGGAAGATTTATTTCACGGGATGCATTCAACAAAAGAAGTAGAAATCAACAAATAAATGACTTAAGACTAAAGCTCAAAGCCCTAGAAAAAGAAGAGCAGACCAACAACAAAAATAGAAGAAGACAGGACATAGCTAAAATCAGAGCTGAAATCAATGAAATTGAAACAAAAGAAACAATCAGAAAATTAACAAAATAAATAGTTGGTTCTTTGAAAAAAATAATCAGAATTGATAAACCCTTAGCCACACTAACAATGAGAAAGAGGGAGAAAACTCAAATTACTAAAATTTGGAATGAACAAGGAAATATCACAAAAGGCACGAGTGAAATACAAAACATAATTAGAAGCTATTTTGAAAATCTGTACTCCAAGAAAATAGAAAACCTCAAAGGTATCAACAAGTTTCTAGAGACATATGAATTACCTAAACTGAACAAGGGGGATATATACAATTTTTATAAATCAATTTCAAGCAATGAAATAGAAGAGGTCATCAAAAGCCTACCAACAAAGAAAAGTCCCGAACCAGATGGGTTCTCAGCTGAATTCTACAAAACCTTTAAAGAAGAGCTCATTCCAATACTCCTCAAAGTATTCCATGAAATAGAAGAAGAGGGAACCCTCCCAGTCTCATTCTATGAAGCCAATATCACCCTGATACCTAAACCAGACAGAGAAACATCAAGGAAAGAAAATTTTAGACCAATATCCTTAATGAACATCGACGCAAAACTTCTCAAGAAATTTTTTGCAAATCGCATACAAAAACATATTAAAACGATAGTGCACCATGATCAAGTGGGTTTCATCCCAGGAATGCAAGGTTGGTTCAACATCAGGAAATCAATAAATGTAATTCACCATTATCAACAGACTTAAAGTCAAGAATCACATGATTATTTCAATAGATGCAGAAAAAGCATTTGATAAAATACAGCACCCCTTCGTGCTCAAAACACTAGAAAAAATAGGGATAGTTTGAATGTTTCTTAACATTGTAAAGGCCATCTACACTAAGCCCATGGCCAATATCATTCTAAATGGTGAAAAACTGAAAGCATTCCCCCTAAATACTGGAACAATGCAGGGATGCCCTCTTTCATCACTTCTATTCAACATCATCCTTGAAACTCTAGCCAGAGCAATTAGACAAACCAAAGAAATTAAAGGGATATGAATAGGAAAAGAAGAACTCAAACTATCCCTGTTCGCTGATGACATGATTATATATTTAGAGGTACCTGGAAATTCCACCAGAAAACTTTTAGAACTCATAAGTGAATTCAGTAAAGTAGCAGGTTACAAGATCAATGCTCATAAATTCAGTGCAATTTTATACATAAGTGATGAATCTTCAGAAAGAGAAGTTAGGAAAAGTACCCGATTCACAATAGCACTGAAAAAAATCAAATACTTTGGAGTCAATCTCACAAAAGAGGTGAAAGACCTCTACAATGAGAACTATAGAACAGTAAAGAAAGAAATTAAAGAAAACCTTAGAAGATGGAAAGATCTCCCTTGTTCTTGGATAAGCGCCCTATCACCAGGACCACAGACCCACTGATTGCATTCCACCTCCAGGATCCTGTAACCACACCAAACACACCCCCACTCCAGGACCTTTGTCTGACCAACCGCACCCCACCTCCAGGACCTCCAGCCAACCACGTCCACACGCGAGCTGTAGCTCCCCATATGCTAACACATTAGGAAGCCAGAGCAGCCATCTTGAATAATCCTGGAAGCTGTATCTCCATCTTTTGGTGGGGCAAATCCCATCCTGAGATGCCTGCTAGAGACTTGGAACTCAATGTCAGGTACCTCCCATGCATCAGGCTACTGAAGACTGGGAGGTTTGAATACTATATGACTCTTATAGTGTAGATACTCATTTTTCTCATTATTGAACAATTTTAAGTTTTTATTTCTTTACTTTTCTTGCTCTCTTTTCCTTTTGTTTTCCTGTTCCCTTAGAGTATCTTTCTCCCTTTTGGCTTGCTAACAACCAATTTCTGTTGATTATACTCTCACACTTTCTATTATCTAGAACTTTTGTATATTTTTTTCTTATCCCATTAACAGCTACATCCTACATACCTCTGCATCCTCTTTGTCCTCCATTAGATACTGCAGACCTTCTGTTTGTTATACTACAGATAAAAATTGAACTCATTCTGTTTATTATAACACCATTGTTAGTGTCCTCATTGGAGCTATTTGGACTAGGATTGCATACTGTCTGAATTGGGCACTTCTAATATTGATCTCCCCCTTAAAGAAAAGGTTAGGAAACATATAGGGTCACAATAAGCCTATAGGGGTAGATCTGCACTACGCCAGATCTGCACTGCTAGAGGGAAAGATACATGACCAGCATGAAAAAAACAAGGGAAGAAATTAAACCAAACAAATCTACATTCTATATTAATACAAAGCAATGAGTGTATGGTAGAAAAAATGTCAGAAAATGACTTCAGATTACACATGATAAAGATGATTCATGAAGAAAAGAATGAGATAAGAGAGCAAATGCAAGGAATGAATAATAATAACCATAAGTAGTTGAAAGAGCAACTGCAGGAAGCAAAAGATCATTTCAACAAAGAGATAAAGATTCTCAAAAAAAAATGGAAATCATTGAAATGAAGGAAACAATAAACCAAATAAAAACCTCAATCAGAAGCATCAACAAAAGACTAGACTACTTGGAAGACAGAACCTCATACAATGAAGGAAAAATATTTAATCTTGAAAATAAAGTTGCCCAAACAGAGAAGATGGTAAGAAATCATAAAAAGAATCTCCAAGAACTATGTGAAATCATGAAAAGACCAAATTTAAGAATTATTGGGATTGAGGAATGAATAGAGATACAAACCAAAGAAATGAACAACCTATTCAATAAAATAATATCAGAAACTTTCCCAAGCCTGAAAAATGAAATGGAAAATCAATTACAAGAGGCCTACAGAACAACAAATGCACAAAATCACAACAGATTCACACCAAGGCACATTATAATGAAAATGCCTAACATTCAAAATAAAGATAGAATTTTGAAGGCCACGAGAGAAAAGCATCAGATTACATACAGAGGGAAACCAACAGATATCAGCAGACTTCTCAAACCAAACTCTAAAAGCTAGAAGGGCTGGAAACAATATATTTAAAGCTCTGAAAGAACATGGTTGCCAAAAAGAATACTATACTCAGCAAAACTAACCTTCAGATTAGAAGATGAAATAAAATCCACCCATGATAAACAAAAGTTAAAAGAATTTACAAATAGAAAGCCTGCACTACAGAATATTCTCAAAAAAATATTCCATGAGGAGGAAATGAAAAACAACAATGGAGGTCAGCAAAGGGAGGAACTACCTTAGAGACAAATCCACTCAAAGGAGAAGCCAAACCAACTTAAAAAACAAAATAAGCCCAAATGATTGAAAATACAAATCATATCTCAATAATAACCCTGAACATTAATAGCCTAATCTCATCAATCAAAAGCAGAGACTTGCAGAATGGATTAAAAAGCCCCGCAATATTCTTCCTACAAGAGACTCATTTCATATTAAAAGACATCCATGGACTAAAGGTGAAAGGATGGGAAAAAACCTACCACACATATGAACTCAGTAAAAAAGTGGGGATTTTCAACATTATATTAGATAAAGTGGACTTCTATCCAAAGTTAGAAGGGATAAAGAAGGACATTTCATACTGCTTATGGGAACCATAAATCAGGAAGACATGACAATTGTAAATATATATGCCCCAAACAATGGTGCATCCCTGTACATCAAACAAATACTCCTCAATTCCAGGAATCAAATAGAACACAACATAATAATTCTGGGTGATTTTAACACACTGCTGTCATCACTGGATAGATCTTCCAAACAAAAACCAGACAAAGAAACCATAGAGTTCAATAACACAATCAATAACCTAGACTTAATGGACATATACAGAATTTTCCATCCATCAATGAGCAAATTCACTTTCTTCTCAGCGGCACAGGGAACCTTCTTGAATATAGACCATATGTTATCCCACAAAGCAGCCCTTAGGAAATGCAAAAAAAAAAAAAAAAAAAAAAAAAGAGATACTGCCTTGTGTTCTATCAGATTATAGTGGAATGATAGTAGAAAACAATGACAAAATAAAAAAAAACAAATTATTCCAACACCTGGACACTAAATAATATGCAATTAATGAAACATGGATAACAGAAAACATCCAGGAGGACATAAAAAAATTCTTAGATGTCAGTGAGAATGACAATACAACATATCAACATCTCTGGGACAATATGAAAGCAGTACTAACAGAAAAATTCATTGCATGTAGCGCATTCAAGAAGAGAATGAAAAGTCAACAACTAAATGACCTAAAATTACAGCTCAAAGCCCTAGAAAAAGAACAACAAAATAACACCAAAATTAGTAGAAGACAGGAAATAATTAAAATCAGGGATTAAATCAATGAAATTGAAACAAAAGAGAATTCAAAACATTAACAAAGCAAAAAGTTGGTTCCTTGAAAAAGTAAACAAAACAGACAAACCCTTAGCCACACTAACAAAGAGAAGAAGAGAAAAAACTCAAATTACTAAAATTTGAGATGAAAAAGAAAATATCATGACAGATACCACTGAGATAAATAACACAATGGGAAGCTACTTTGAAAATCTGTATTCCAACAAAATAGAAACTATCTAAGACATTGAAAAATTTCTAGAGACATATGTTCCTCCCAAACTAAATCAGGAAGACATACACAATTTAAACAGATCAATATCAAGCACTGAAATCGAAGAATCCATTAAAAACCTACCATCCAAGAAAAGCCCAAGAACAGATGGATTCTCAGCCAAGTTCTACAAGACCTTCAAAGAAGAACTCATTCCAATACTTCTCAAAGTATTCCAGGAAATAGAAAAGGAGTGTACCCTACCAAACTCATTCTATGAAGCTAGTATCACACTCATACCCAAACCAGGCAAAGACACACCAATGAAAGAAAATTTTAGACTAATATCCTTGATAAATATAGCTGCAAAGATCCTTAAGAAAATACTGGCAAACCATATCCAGAAACATATGAAGAAAATTGTGCCCCACGATCAAGTAGGGTTCATCCCTGAAATGCAAGTATGGTTTAACATCCATAAATCAATACCATAATCCATCATATCAATAGACTTAAGGATAAGGATCATATGGCTATTTCAATTGACCCAGAGAAAGTGTTTGGTAAAATACAGCACCCCTTCATGCTCAAAACTCTAGAAAAAATAGGGTTAGTAGTAACATACCTGAACATTGTAAAGACTATTTATGCTAATCCCATGGCAAACATCATTCTTAATGGAGAAAAATTGAAACCATTCCCTTTAAAAATGGAAACAAGACAGGGATGTCCTCTTTTACCACTTCTATTCAACATTGTTCTTGAAATACTAGCCAGAGCCATTAGACAGATAAAAGAAATGAAAGGAATACAAATAGGAAAAGAAAAGCGAAAACTGTCACTATTTGCTGATGACATGATTCTATGCTTAGAGGATCCAAAATACTCCTACAGAAAACTTCTAGAAATCATCAATAAATTCAGCAAAATAGCAGGCTATAAAATCAACATGCATAAATCTAAACCATTTTTATGCACAAGCAATGAAACAGCTGAAAGGGAAATGAGGAAAACAACTCCATTTGCAATAGTCTCAAAAAAATAAAATACTTAGTAATCAACCAAACCAAAGAGGTAAAAGATGTTTACAATGAAAACTGCAAAACGTTGAAGAAAGAAATTGAAGAAGACCATAAAAGATGGAAAGATCTCACATGTTCTTAGATAGGCAGAATAAATATTATCAAAATGGTTATACTATGAAAAGTGCTATAGAGATTTAATGCAATTTCAATTAAAATCCCATTGATGTACCTTACAGAAATAGAGTAAGCAATCATGAAATTCATCTGGAAGAATAAGAGATCCAGAATAGCTCACGCAATCCTAAGCAGGAAGAGTGAAGCTGGGGGCATCACAATACCAGATCTTCAACTATACTACAAACCAATAGTAACAAATATGGCATGGTATTGGTACCAAAATAGGTAGATCAATGGTTCATAATAGAGGACATAGACACAAACCCCAATAAATACAATTTTCTCATACTACACAAAGGTGCCAAAAATATGCAATGGAGAAAAAATAGTTTGTTCAAAAACTGTGCTGGAGAAACTGGAAATCCATATGCAACAGAATGAAACTAAACCCATATCTCTCACCCTGCTCAAAACTCAACTCAAAGTGGATCAAGGACCTCAGAATCAGACAGGAGACCCTTCACGTTACAGAAGAAAAGTAGGATCAAATCTTTAACTTGTCGGCTTAGGATCAGACTTCCTTAACAGGACTCCCATAGCACAAGAAAAAGAAAGCAAGAATCAATAACTTGGATAGATTCAAATTAAAAAACTTTCTCTCAGCAAAGGAAACAATCAGCAATGTGAAGAGAGAGCCTACAGAGTGGGAGAATATTTTTTCCACTCATACTTCAGATAGAGCACTAATTTCCAGAATATATGAAGAACTCAAAAATCTCTACACCAATAATACAGATAATTGAATCAACAAATGGGCTAAGGAAATGAACAGACACTTCACAGAAGGAGATTTACAAGCAATAAACAAATTTATGAAAAAATGTCCAACATCATCAGTAATAAGAGAAATGCAAATCAAAACTGCCCTAAGATTCCAGCTCACCCCAATTAGAATGGTGATTATAAGAATACAAGCAACAATAGGTGTTGGTGAGGATGTGGGGAAAAAGGTACACTCACACATTGCTGGTGGGGTTGCAAATTTACTGCAGACACTCTGGAAAGCAGTGTGGAGATTCCTCAGAAAGCTTGGAATGGAACCACCATTTGACCCAGCTATCCCACTCCTTGGTCTATACCCAAAGGACTTAAAATCAGCATACTACAGTGATACAGCCACATCAATGTTCATAGCTGCTCAATTCACAGTAGCCAGATGGTGGAACCAACCTAGATGTCCCTCAATTGATGATATATATATATATATATATATATCACAGTTTCTTTATCCATTCATATATATACAATGAAATATTACTCAGACATAAAGAAGAATAAAACTATGGCATTTGCAGGCCAAGGGATGAAATGGGAAAATATTATGCCAAGTGAGATAAGCCAATCTCAAAAAACCAAAGGACAAATGATCTCACTGATAAGCAGATGATGACAAATAATGGGGTGGGATGGGGGCAAGAATGGAGGAAAGAGGGACTGTATAGAGAGAAAAGAGGGGTGGGAGGGGGGAAGTAAAAATTAACAGAATGAATCAAACACCATTACCCTATGTAAATTTATGATTACACAAATGGTATGACTTTACTTCCTGTACAAACAGAGAAACAACATGTATCCAATTTGTTTACAATAAAAATTAAAGAAAAGAAGGGAAAAAGAAATGAAAGTATCAGGTTATAGGATCTAAACATCTTCAACTCAAACAGGGTCAAACTTTTCTAAGATGATTTTCTAAAATCCTTTTATGATAGACAGTCTTGAACACTTGGTTGTTTCACAGTCGTGGAATGATTCAATCCTGTACTATAGAAAACGTACATACTTTCCCTATAAAATGGAATAAAAGGGAATATAGAAAGATCTGGATTTTCCCAAGACACTGTTCATTTACCAAGACTTGGAGATGATGCTGTGCTTCATTTCAAACCCCTGAATTCTCTATTACCCAGGGTTCAGACATCAGAGATGACTAAAAGTAATTGGTACACTGATCTAGGAGATCTGTTCAATGAAGTTGGAGTTTTTTTCTTTATAAAGCAGTCCAAGGGAATATTTGGAAGTACAAATTACATAAAGTTAAAATAGCAGTCACCTAATTACAGTTCTCTTTTCTTAAATACAACCAGAACAGACAACCAGGGGTGGCAGAGACAAGAGAATGTGTGCAGACTCAGTTCACTCTCCAAACTCAAGTCATGTCAAAACACAAGAAAAGACCGACATATTTGCCTTCTCCAAATCTGTATGTTATTCCTATAGATGACTTTATAATTGCACTTTAATCATCTCCACTGGAAATGATCAGCCAATTGCTACTCATAAAAAAATAAATACCACCTGCCTTGAGATCTTTGCCTGTGCCCTCTAACTTAGCACATTGAAGTGTCAATATCAGTTTATCAAATGTGAGATCTGGATGCCTGACAGTCATTTTGAATGATTATAAATTCCCTGACCACCCTCCATCAACGAATATTGCCCCAATAAACACAATGCACAAATTTGGAAAAAAACAAATAAAGTAATTAAATGGGGGAAGCATCTTCTCCATTCCAAATATGTACTATTATCCTTGTTGCTGTTTTCTTCAATAGTCATTTGTTCAGCTAATTCAGATAATGATTCACCAATATTCTGGCATCCTCAAAGAGTGAGGAATAGCCTTCTCTTAAATTTTTTCATCCTATCAGTTGAATGTGGCTTGAAAAAATTCTGAAAGAATGAACACAAAAGTGATGTAATCAATATTTTATTGCTCAAGAAAACAATGTCATTCTGTGTTTCCTGAGAATCATCAAAATAGCAATATGATGAATCTAATCTGGAAATTTTTACTTTGCCAAATATCACAAAATTCAACCTTTTGTTTAAAAATATGCATTTGCTAATTAATGCTATATTTATTGGGCATTATTAGAATAGCAGAAATTTTGCATAATTAGAATTCAATCATAATAATAAAATTTAGAAGGTTTGGAAATTTTCTTAAAAAGTACTTTCTAAAACATTCTATCACTACAAATCACAATCACATAGGAACCAGTCAGTAGATATCTTCAGATATAACCATGGTTTAGGAGAGGTAAAATGGAAAGTTTAAAGAATAATCTTTGACCATATACTATCCCATTTTATGCATTAGGAAATTTTCTCAAAGAAGTTCCCTGGTCCAAGTAAGAAAAATAACAAATAATTAGACTTATAAACAGGACTGCCATTGACTTTATCCTCCACATTATAGCATCTCTGGAATCAGGATGTATTTCACAATTAAAAGGATGTCAAAATGTAATTGAGAACATTTTTTCTTTCTTATACATACATAAATGAATGATACATTCATGGTGTAGTCTTACAAATGATAAAACAATGTACTTGGTACTAAACCCATTTCTTCAACAATTTACCCATCACTTATTTCTGATCTATTTATTTATTTCTGACCAGATTTACCAGGTCACCATTATACTATAACCATTATCCTACATAAGAGTAAGGTCCTCATAATGTCCTTTATACTTGGACTGGGGTTGTGTCTCAGTGGTGGAGTGCTTGCCTGGCATATTTGAGGCACTGGGTTCGATTCTCAGTACCACATAAAAATAAATAAACAAAATAAAGGAATTGTATCTATCTACCACTAATGTTTTTTTTTAAAACTCCTTTATGCTGAAATACATGTTTTACCAACCACCTATGTTTACCTATTTCTGTCTGTGTTTTGCTTATTGTCCCATTCTAAGTCTCTTATTCTAAGGAATTGAGTTTGCTGAACAGGTGACTTCTGCATAAGATACTAGTTATGTAATAATTTTTGTTTGCTCAGAGACTAAATGGAGGGTATCTACTACAAATATACAAGTAGCAATAATTTTGTTCCTTACCATATCCACATTATATTTACTATACATTTCAAAATAAACACTACAAGAAAAAAAAACAACACACATTGAAATAGCAAGAATTACAATTACACTATAATAAAGACTTTTTCACTCCTAAGCTGTAATATAGGAGATGACTTTGATGAATTATTGAAAAGACTTCATGCCTTAGCTTGGTTTGGTTATAACACCAAACTGACAAATATATTCTGCTGGATATTTTCTATTAATTTATCTTTTAGATTACTATTCCTCTTTTCAACTGTAAACTACAATTAAACCTTATCTATTGGGTTTTTCCTTTCAATTACTACATTTTATCTGTTTCAAATTTTCTTTTCTTTTTTGTAGATCCTACTTATCTAGTAAAATTTTAAATCTCAGCATGCATTTTTATAACTAGATTAGTCACCATGTTTTAATGCCTCTGTAACTCCCAAGTCTGTGTAATCTGTATCAAGAATATTTTGATGCTTTGAACTGTTCCTGGTCTTGATTTTTTTCTCTTGGTCTTATTTAATGCTTAGCAATTTTTTTATTGACTGCCAAGCTCTCTATGTGAATAATTTTATGAAATGCCTATAAGAAAAAAAAATACAGATTCTAGATGCTGTTACCTTCTGCCAAAGAAAATTTAATTATTTTCTAGAGGGAAGTCAAAGTAGATGAACAGGTCACCTCAATCCAATCAGGACAGAGATTGCTGGAGTCTGAGTTTGAACACTAGCATAAAGGTTGACCTGTTTGTTGGTTTGTCCTCACTCTTATGACACAGCCTTTCAACAGATTCCTCTGTAACCTGAGGCAGAAAAACAAACTATCAAAACTCCATGCAACTTCTCCAGTTGATTTTTGCTTATCTTTTATAACCTTCTCAACTTTTATCCTTTTTCTCTACACAGATTAAAAGTTATAAAACACAGAAGAAAATGTAGTACAGAATGTGTCTGTATCCTTCTCTTCTGAATCTTAACTGACTTAGTAGCTCTGCAATGCCTTCTAAAGGATTTTAATTTTCTAGTACTTCTAGTAGTTTCACAAGAAGCTTGTCTTCTACAAGTTACTCACCATAGACAAAAATGGAGGTTTTGATGTGGATTTAAAGATACTATAACACAGGTATTTTACCAAGTAAGGAGGTAGTTAATGAAATCAAAAGTGAA
>NW_025920108.1:1375293-1412834 GCF_902686445.1 Sciurus carolinensis | reverse complement strand
TTAATCAATATCCTGAGCAGTGCTTAGTAGAACATCATGATTGTTCAGAGATCAACTATCACTAAGACCTCAGCAGTGAATTATGACTTACTGATGACATGACAGAGTCCAGGGATTCAGATCATATTTACAGTGTTGCAGCATTGCTTATGTGCATCAGGTAAGTAGATGCCCATTTTGCATTAGCTGTTCTATCATTAACTTTAGTATTCATTCACTGCACTTTATATCAAAGTTAGAGATGCATATAGATTAAACAAAGATAATCCTTCTATAAATCTATAGAAATTTGAATACCATGTCTCCACAGTTTAAGAATATGACAGTACCAGAGAAGATCAGGCTGAGATCATGATTGACTCAGAAAAGTAATGGCTATATACATAATTGCTCGTTATAGAACTGATTGAGATGAATGTTGAAATGTGGGTTGAGTATAAGAAAACCTTACCCATACATACAGCATCTGAGCAAGGAGAAAGGATTGGTTTTATTGTATTGGTTTCTTACTGAGTCCATAAAAATTTGCCAAAAATTTATTATTTAAAATATAGTGTATTATTCTTCTTTTGGGGTTCAAAGATCATTATGGACTTGAGATTTTAAGGTCAAGGTTTCAGCAGACCTGCTCCTATCTGGAGGCTAAACTTAAGGTAACTCCATTTATTCCCTGCAAGTTCCAGAGTTTCCTATAATCATTACCTCTTTTTCATGTTTTAATATTTATCAATTTTCAGTCAAACATGTATTCCACAATCACAGTTTCACTCTGAGCACTATGTTCTTAGCTGATATTCATAAAAGCCATTGTGGTAAACTTGACTATGACCAGATTAAGTAGAACAATCTTCACATTCAAAATATTTGACTTCTTCTGATCTGCATAGTCCCTTTCTACAAAAGGTCACATATGTATGAATTCATGGGATTCAGGGGTTTATATTTAGGAGCTGAAAGTTGCTGTCAGAGAAAAGGTTTTGTTATTTATCATTCTATACCAAAATAAAATCAGAGATATTTAGAGGAATTTACCAATAGAAAAATATAGTATTATAAAACTAGAAAGCTGAAATTGAGAAAAAGATTGTAATAAATTTAAAATCATTATGTAAACATATAGAATACAAGCAGAGTTAAAGAAACTAGATATCACTTGAAATTAAACATTAACCAAAGTAAAAAAAATGGCATTCCAAAAAGAACATTTTATGCTATTGAACTAAGTGAAACAGATGAAACAATAGATAACTTCATGTCAGGGTGACAGATCAATATAAATAGCATAATTTTGAGGTTTTAGCGTTCTGTAAAATCGAGATGTGAAACAAGTTTAGATCAAAATAAATAACCCAATTAGAATCTGAAAGAAATATAAGAAAACACATATTCTAATATCTGTAAATAAATTTAGATATAGTAAGGTGAAGAAAAGTACCAAATATAAAATTTAAAATATATGGTGGTTTTGTATGGGAAATTGAATCTAGATGTGTTTCACCACTGAGTCACATACACAGCATTTAACATAGTTTATGTAGAGATAATATTTCACTAAGATACTTATAGCCTCTCTCAGTTTCTGAGGTTGGCTTGAAATTGTGATCCTCTTTTCCCAGTCTCCCAACAGCAGGCATGACAGGGGGCATGTGCCACTGTGACCATTGATGAAAACATTTTTTTAAATAGAAAAAAAATCAAAGAATGAAACAAAGTAAAATTATACTTCTGAGTTAAATATGTTAACACCTTAAATCCATGATATAGCCTATTCAAAAATAAAAGAAAATGTTAAGATAGAACGTGAGCCAAACTTTCACAGCTATGACAGGAAAATCTTGACCAGAACCATCCTAGAATGAGGATTGGTGTGGACCATGGTGGGAATTGATGAATTCAATTGCATAATACAATTTTCTAGGAATAATATTTTGTGTTCAATTTTCTTAAATCCTAGAATTTGAGCATTGATGCCAACTACTTTTCCATCTTCATCTGTCTTAACAGGTGCTATACCCATATCTCAATTCCATGATATCTATACATGATCCCTCTCTGCTTTTGTCCCATAGGTGTCTCCTCTTTTAATAACTCACACTAGATCTTTTGATGAATTATCTCTGTGTTGGGTGCAGTGCATTTTTTATTTTCAACACAAAAATGTTTCTGGTCTGAAGTTTGGAGGAATATATCTCTGCATACTTGATCTGACATGATACATATTTCCCAATGATAAGTTTAATTGTTGATAGGCACAATAACTTTGTTTTATGTGTTTATATTTGTGTGATGCTGAGGATAGAACCCAGAGCCTTACTCCTGGTAGGCAAGCATTCTACTACTGAACAACAGACCATGCCACTTTTGGTGTACTTTTCTAATAAAAGACATATGTAATCATAAGATTTTAAGAGCCAACTCAAATTTTAAAAATTAATGTTTAATGAATCTCATGTGAAATTGATCCAACTTTACCATGAAATCCAGCAAATAAAGAAATTGCAGAAAACATCTTATACAAGTAGGGTAAAAAGAGTGAGATGATTTATATACAAAATTGATGGGAGAAACAGAAATTGTGATTAAAGAAAAGAATGTAAATATGCAAAGAATTTTAAAAAGTAAAATAACTACAAAAAGCAGGAGAAAGGGAGTAGCATGCTTAACTCTTAATTACTAATCTCAGGTATAAATTAAAACACATTTATAATAAAATATGATATGGATGTAAAAATTGTGATTAAAGAAGAAAAGACAAATTATTACAAGTCTGTAAAATGCAAAAATAAATAAAAATCATGATATATTTACAGAGGGAGAGAATAAAATGTGTTAATAAATTCATAACTTATCACAGGATTAAAGTCATTTTTCTGAATTACTTAATCACACAATCAATATTTTAAAATTTCCTCTAAATTAGAGGGTGGATTTCAAATTTTAATATCATGTTTTTGATTCACTGAAATTGCAACAACACAGATTTACCAGACTCATTATTTTCTACAGATGCAAGATTTTTAAAAAAATAAAATGTAATTGAAAACGGTATGATTCATTTTGTTAGAATAACTTCTCTATTGATGTTCATCATCCTTCCTAACTCCTACATTAATTTTAAGAACTTTATTGATGTATGATTATTATTTATTAAATGTTGGGACTAATGCCATGTTAACTAACTCAGGCTGACTCCTTACTCCCTGGTGAGTGAGCAAGATCAAGGTCTCAAATGTTTCAAAGGTTCATGACGATAAACCAGACCACAGTCAGGCATTGGTTAACAACAGTTCCACAAACATGATCAGCTAGTGCTTGCCATATAGTCCAATGGGACTCTTGCCTGCATGAACCCCCCTGCCTTGCTGACCTTTAAACTGATTGGTTCCTGCCTAGCCCCCACCCTACATAAAAACTGTGTGACTTCCTCAGTAAACAAGTTCCTGCTGTGATGGGTCTCCCTGACGTGTCTGATTGTCCTCCACCTGGAGGGCTGGGAGCGGGCGGTCAGTTGGCCTTATCTATCCCAGTCTGACCTTGTTGGGGAGTGTCCCCTTCCCTTGTTGCTGGTCGAGAAGGGCAAGGGGGCTTAAGACCCTGACAATCAAAGCAGTTTATTTTGGGTATACAAAAGAATGGGTCTGATTCAGCTACCCATTTTGCCTTCTATTTACATATTGGGATAGATTTGCTATTTCTTGGGGAAAACATTTATCTCATGATGAGACTTTTGATATTCATGTAGAAAACTCTGAACTCATTTATAATTTCATATTTTTTTTAAAATTTTGAGTTTCAACTTATGTAGCAGTGATACAAAATCACTATATTATTTTAATGACTAAAAGGATATAAATCTGGGAAAATATTTGGATGTTTTTGAATAATTTAGCAAGTTCTTCTAGATGCTTTCTTTTGTAAGCACTTTTCTATAGAGTATGTTATAAAATTCCAAATTTTCTGATGTTTCAAGTCAGTAGAAGTGTTTTGATGAATAAAATGTTTTCCTGTCCTCTTATTAACACAAGATGAAATGTGGGTATTAACTAATTAGTATATGATTTAAAGAATAACAACAAAAATATTCAAGAAATGAAATAATGTTCTACAAGATTGTTGACTGTTATGGTGTGGGTCTCAGAATGTTCCCTGAAAAGTTCATTCATCAGGCAATATATCATCATTCAATGATGAGGATACTGGACTATGGAAGCTGTAATATTAACTCTGGAATAATCAATTTGTTGAAATAATAAGTAGAATGGAAAATAGAGTTTTAAGTAAGCAGTTAGACATGGGTTGATAAAGTAGGTCACTGGTAGAATGGAGTTGGATTTTAGTTTGTCCCTGGATTCTTCCAATATCTGGTTCCTGACTGCTATGTGGTGAAAAAAAATGTCTTTTGCCACTTTTTTCCATTATTATGGTATGCCCATTGCAGACCCAGAAATCTGGAGTCATGTGATCATGTACTTTGACATAGAAAATGATCAATGAAGATACTATTTTGTTCCTTTTGTTGTTCCTCATAGGTATTATATCTAGGATTATGTTGGTGAAGTTAGATAATGGCTACATACAAATACCCTGGATTTATTTTTAAAATATATGTGTTTTTCCTAAAGAAATTAATATTATTTGAAACCAGAGGAAATCTCAAGTTTGAATTTAAAAAAATAAATAAAATTTACACCCCAAATAATACTTGAAATCAAAGGTAAAATGTCTCAAAGTAAAAAAAAAAAAAGTATTATGAAGCACAGAATATTGGGTAATCTTTCTGTCTTATTATTATCAAAACTGTCATCCTTATAAATAGTATTTTCTCCATTATCAATGCAACAGAGCCAACTCACAAGTAAAACAAAAGTTCATAGAGACAGTGAGGCTCTTAGGGCCACAAACTTGTTTGTTCAAAGTCCAGTTATTTTGTTTTTGACTTTCATTTTTCATTGGGTATATGGATGGTTAATACTAATATTTTTTCTCATAAATGTAATAAGCTAATTAACTTGCATTATGTGTCTGTCACATAATAAAGAAACCCAATAAAAAATGCAAAAAATAGCAAGAAGGTATGCAACTCATGCAAATGATTTTTGCCAATGTTCTTAAATATTGACAATCACCAGTGCCAATGGGACTATCAGAAAAATTGCATTTACATCATATTAATTTAAATGTTTTCTATTTTTCCATGAATTCTAGGAAGTTCAGAGTTTAATGTGAAGCTCCATCCAAATAATATGTTCTATTTGTGATTTCTTTTTACTCTATGTTATTATTTCTACAGTGTGTATTTTAACTCAGTGTTTATCTTCCTTTTCTTATTTTGAATTAGAGCATTATAGTGATACATAAGTGGTTGGATTAATCATTCTTTCAGGAAAACATTGTTTAGTGGTTCTATGTTTTATACATCATATTAGGATTCATTTTGACAGTTTAGAAACTGGACTACAATTTACTCTAATCCAGTTTCCTCTACTACTTTTTTTCCTCCATTCCTCTATCTAGTTTACCTTGTCCTGTATTCTGCTTTGTCTGAGATTTCTGGTATTTATCTATATGTTTTTTTAATAACTCTTTTGAGGATATATATGATAGTGAGATTAACTTTGATGCAATTATATATGTAGAAGAGAAACTTAAGTCACATTCATTCTACTCTTTTTACATTATCTCTTACTTTTCTCTCTCTTTGACCTTAATTTGGTCCAACAATTTTTTTCCAATTTCATGAGATTTTTCACCCACATTTTTCCTTTCCCTCTCCCTTTTTCCCCCTTTTTAAAAATAAATTTTCCATATCTGAAGAAATATTTGAACTTTGACTTCATGTCTGTGCTATTTCACATAGAATAATAGTCTATTAAAGCACATATTTACCAACAAATTCCATAGTTCCATTCATTTTTATGACTGAATAATATACCATTGCACATGTATACCAGATTTTCTTTACCAACTCATCTATTGAAGGGCAACTAACTTGATTCCATAGATGGCAATTTTGAATTGTGTTGTTATAAACATAAATGTGACTGGGTATTTTTTGTATGCTGAATTTAAATCCTTGCTATATATTCCGAGTAGTGGTAGAGGGTCACAGAAAAGTTTCATGACTTTTGTTTGCTTTTTTTAAAGTCCTTCATTACCTTTTATTATTTTTAAATAATTTATTAATTTTGATTGATTTTACACAAATGGGGTAAAACTTATTTCTCTGGTTGTACATGAAGCAGAAATATATAATTTGTATAATCATACGTGTACCTAGGGAAATTATATTTGCTTAATCTGTTATTTTTCCTTCTCCCAACACTTCCACCCCTCTTTTCTCTGTACAATTCATCCTTCCTCTATTCTTTTCTCCCTCCCACCACCCATTATGTATCATCATTCATTTATTAGAGAAATCATTCCTCCTTTGCTTTTTTGGGATTGGCTTACATTACTTAGCATGATGTTCTCCAACTTCATCCATTTTCCTGAAAATGCCATAATTTTATTCCTCTCTATGATTGAGTAATATTCCTTTGGGTATACATCCCACAGTTTCTTTATCCATTCAGCAATTGAAGGGTGTCTATGTTGTTTCCACAACATAGCTATTGTGAATTGAGGAACCATGAACTTTGATGTGGTTGCATCACTGTAGTATGCTGATTTTAAGTCCTTTGGGTATAGGCCAAGGAGTGGGATATCTATGTCAAATGGTAATTCTATTCCAAGTTTTCTAAGGAATCTCCACACTGCTTTCCATAGTGGCTGCACTAATTTGTAACACCACGCACTATATGAGAGTTCCCTTTTCCCCACATCCTTGTCAACACCTATTATTGCTTGTGTTCTTGATAATCACCATTCTAATTGGGGTGAGGTAAAATACAGTAGTTTTGATTTGCATTTATCTTATTACTAGAAATGTTGAACCTCATAGAAATAGACCAAGCAATCATTAAATTCATTTGGAAATGTAAGAGACCCAGAAGAGCTAAAGTAATCCTTAGCAGGAAGAGTGAAGCAGGGGGTATCACAATACCAGAACTTCAACCATAATACCAAGCAACAGTAACAAAAACAGTATGGCACTGGCACCAAAATAGACAGGTAGATCTATGGTACAGAATAGAGGACACAAAGATAAACTCAAATAAATACAGTTTTCTCATACTAAACAAAGGTGCCAAAAACATACAATGGAGAAAGACAGCCTATTCAACAAATGGTGCTGGGAAAATTGGAAATTCATCTGTAGTAGAATAAAATTAAACTTCTATCTCTCACCCTGTAAAACTCAACTCAAAATGGATCAAGGACCTTTGAATCAGACCAGAGACCCTGCATCTTATGGAAGAATAAGAAGGTCCAAGTCTTTTTTTTATTGAGGCATCACCACACTAAAATCCAGAGTTGTGGCATCAATTTACAACCCTACCCAAAATATGTGAGTTTACTTTTTTCACAATTCTTGCCTCCAGTTTTATTTGCATTTTAATTTATTTCTATTACTACTGAAGTGAGAAGAAATATCAGTGGAGATTTTAATTTGTTATTGCCCAATTGCTAGAGATGTTTAATATTTTTTGATAGATCTATCAACTATCTTCTTTTGAGTAGTGTCTTTTTCTTTTCCCATTTGTTATTTGGCTTATAAGTTGTCTGTCAAATTTTTTGAGTTCTTTATGCATTCTGGATATTAACATATTATTATGGGAGATTTATTTTTGAAAATTTATTATAAAATTTATTATTAAAGTATTGGCTTGATTTATGTGATTTGTCTCCTTTTTTCTAAACTTATTAATTATTCTAGAAGTCTTCTGATAGAGTCTTTTGAATCCTTTAAATGTATAATCTTGTCATCACCACATAATTTGATTTCTTTATTTTATATTCATATCTCTTAATTTCCTTCATCTGACTAATTGCTGTGGATAGAATTATAATCACTAATTTGAATAGGGATGATGAGAGTGGACATACTTACCTTGTTTCTGTTTTTAGGAGAAATGACTTCAGGTTTTCTCATTTCAGTATGATGTTGTTCTTGGATGTGTCATGTGTAAGCTTTACAATATTGTAGTTTTCTTGTATCTGCAAATTTCTAGTACATTAAACAAGATCTGGAACTGTACTTTTAAAAATTCTTATTCTGCATCTAGTGAGATAACAAAGATTCTTGCCCTTAACACAATTTATGTGGATAATTAGTTTATTGATTTTAAAATGTTCAAACTTATATCCCTGCAATGAAACCTGCTTGATCATATTGCACTTTTATTTTTTTAACAATGATTTTGTATTTAGTTTGGAAAGATTTAATTAAAAATTTGGATTAGCTTTTTTTCCCATCTGGTACAACTGAGACTATCCAAATCTAATATTTATTTGTTGTAAGCATTTTGGTAGCTGGTTTAATAACATTATATGACCTTATTCTGCTAATATTGCCTTTCTCCTAAAGATTCAGTTTGGTAAATCAAATGTCTCTAGAAATTTGTCAATATCTTCAATATTTTGTAGCTTTTTTGCATATCAAATTTAAAGTATTTTATGATCCACTGGTATTTAGTAGTTTCTGTGATTAAATTTTCCTTTCAATTCCATTTTCTTATTTTAGTCTTTATCTTGGTTTGTTTTTCTGAGGGCTTCTTATTCTTGTGTTTATGTTGAAAGAACACTTTTTCACTTATTGTTTGTAGTTTTTATATTCTCATTTTTATATTTCTTGACTGATTTTATTTATTTCCCTTCTTCAATTGAGTTTAAAGTTGATTTGTTCTCTTATTTTGTTCCTAAGGTGTAATTTTACATAATTTATTAGGTATAATTCTCTCTAACATTTGTACTTAATACCATTAATTTTTCTATTAGTACTGATTTTCTTCTTTACCAAACATTTTGTTATGTTGTATAACTACTTTTTTTCAATGTAAAGATTATTTGTTTTTCCACTGATTTCTTTTCTTATCCATTTTTCAGTCAAAATTAAGTTAGTCTCCAGGTATTAGAGATAACTTAATTTTATATCTTGTAAATGATTTTAATATTTTTGATAAAATTATAATTTTAATTTTTTTCTTAATCTTTTTAATTTGTTCTAACTAGATGTACATGACAGTAGAATGCATTTATACATTTGATACATCACACATAAATGGAGTGTAATCTCTCATTTTTCTGATTATACATATTGCATGATCACATCAGTCATACAGTCATGTAGTTACATGAGGTAATAATGAGTACTTCACTATACTATCATTCTAACCCCAATACCCCTTCCCTTCCTCTCATTCCCCTTCATGGAATTAAAATAATTATATTCTTAACTAGCCCACCTTATTGTGAGTTAGAATCCACATATCAGAGAAAACATTCAGTCTTTGACTTTTGGGGTTTGGCTTATTTTGCTTAAAATGATATTCTCTAACTCCATCAATTTACCACAAAAAAGTCATAATTTTATTCTTTTTTAAAACTGAGTAATATTCTTGTTATATATATATACATATTCATATGTATACACACACACACACACACACACACATATATATATATATTGCATTTTCTTAATTCATTCATCTATTGAAAGGCATCTAGATTGGTTCCAAAATTTAGGTATGGGGAATTGAACTGCTATAAATATTGATGTGTCTGCATCACTGTAGTGTGTTGAATTTAATTCCTTTGTAGATAAACATAGACATAAAAATTCCCAATAAAATTACGATGTATCACATTCCAAATCATATTAAACAGATAGTGGACCATGATCAAATGTGGGTTCATCCCAGAGATGAAGGTTTGGCTCAACATACAGAAAACTATAAACACTATTCATAATATCAATGCCCTTGAAAACAACAATAATATGATCATCTCAATAAATGCATAAAAAGCATTTGACAAAATACTGCACCTCTTAAAGCTGAAAAGACTAAAAGAACTAGGAATAGTAGGAACATACCTCAACATCATAAAAGCCATACATGCTAAATCCAAGGCCAACATAATTCTAAATGGAGAAAATTTGAAAGTCTTTTTTATGAGCCACTGGAATTTACTACTTTCTCTAATTATATTTTTTTCAATACAATTCTTTAGTCTTTTTTTCCTTTGCCTTTGTTAGTTTTTCTGAGGGTTTATCAATCTTGTGTATGTTTAAAAAAGAAACTGACTCGTTAATCATTTGCAATGTTTTTTGTGCTCAATTTTATTGATTTTTACTCTGACTCCATTTATTTCCCCTCATCCTTTGATTTTAATACAACTTTGTTCTTTTTTTGTGACTAAGGTGTAATGTTAGGTAATCTATTTCATATAATTATATCTTTTTAATGCTTCCACTTAGTGCCACTAACTTTGCTGTTATTACAGAGTTCACACTTTCCCAGACATTTTGTTATGTTGTATAGTTAATTTCACTAATTGTAAAGACTTTATGCTTTTTCCAAATTTGTTTCTGATCCATTTGTAAATCAAAATAAATTAGTCTCCAGGTATTAGAAATAAATTCAGTTTTTACCTTTCTTGTTTTCTAATTTGTATAAATTTCTGATAAGATGAAATAATTTATCTTTATTGCTTAGTGGTTTTTATGATATGATTTGTCACCTACAATATGACATAAATATTTTATGGACTGCTGAGAAAATGAATGCAGACATTGGTGAATGACATATTCTATAGATACCTGCTAGGTTCATTTGATAAATACTATTAATTAGTTCTAAATAATCATTACAAAATTTTTGTCTTAATATTCTGTCCAGTGGTGAGAGAGATGTGTTCACATCACCCAGTAGTATAATATTGTAGTTTATTAGATTCTTAATGTCAAAAATGTTCTCTTTACATGGATGAATCATTTTTTTAGGGCATAAATATTTACATTTGTTGTATCTTGGTGTTAGATGAAATAATTAAACAGGATTAAGACATTTTATTTCCCTATTATGAATGATTTTTACTTGAATTCCACTTGACTGATACAGAAACATAAACCCTATTATTGTAATGGACATTATTTTCAGGATACATCTTTCCCATTCTTACAACTTCAGGTTGTGCATGTCTTTTTTCAAGGTGAGTCTCTGGTAAACATCATATTGTTTACTCTTACTTTTTTTAACCAAATCTGCTACTCTTTATCTTTTGATTGATTAATTGAAGCCATTTACATTCTATGTTATAGTGATGACACATTTCCTGCCAATTGTTTTATTTATAATATTGAATTCAAATTGGTTCTCCTTTACTTAACTATTTTCTAGTGTAATTAATCTGCATGCCAGTTTTCATTATATAATAATTTCATAACATGTTTCATTGATTACTTTTTAAAACAGGATTTGCAAATATTTATTTGTGGGGTCTTTCCATCCAGCCAGGAACCACCAAACAGCAGCAGCAAAATAGTTGAAGAGAGACCTCCAGAAATCAGTTTCAGAGAACTCAGTCTACTTTATTGTTACATAGTCAGGCTTATATTGTCAAGTAATCACTGGGCAGAATATGTCTGAGAGTAACACAAATGCTCTTAAAATCAGGGTCACAGACAGTCTTTTGAAACATAACCAATATATCTAATTACTCTTGATGGAGATCCAAGTCTTGTTGGATAAATAGTAAGGCTGCATGTGAGATTTTATTTAAGTCATTTTGTATGGTAAAGGCTTTTGCTGTGGAATTGGATAGATTGTTTACAGTCTGCAGTTTGAATATTTTGAGTGTGCAAGATGGTGGCAATGGCTGTGGTGGCTAGGGCAGTAACCAGGGCAATCATTCCTGTGATAATAAGGCCAATGGCACACCAGGTGCAGTGCAGGATTTCATTCAGAAGATTCTTCACCTCCATGTCCCATGGACTCTTCCATTCTTGTGACACATTCACCAGAAACCATATGGCAAGAGGAATTCTAAGAATAAACACATGTTTAACATTCATAGCAGAATTTAAGCAATTAAAAAGCCAGCATGAAGAATTATGTGTACAAGGTACTTGTTCAAAGGTAATATTTGGACTTCCCTTCTTATTAATTATCAGCATAGTTAAGTGTGGTGTGACACATGTTTGAAATGGTCATGAGAGTAAATAGAAAAACAATTAATAGAAAAAGTAGTTTCTGTATTACTAATATTCATATAACTGGCTGAGACCCCTTTTATGGGCCTCATAGCAAGTAGTATGGGTGTAAGATCCATTATGCCAAATTCTTTTCCTGCATAATGGTCAGTTATACATTGTCCAGAGTAGCAGGTTGCACAATATCCCTGGTGAGTTTTGGGTGTATCTGTTATATTCCAGGGGGTTGCACTCGACCAGGCACACAAATATTGATATAATCCAGAAATGTTTCTACCATCTATGAGATAGGGCATTGAAGTAATGCATTGGTTCCAAGGTATGGAGTTATTATCTGAGGAGGGTAATCCAAAAATAGTGATTGGGAAGTTCGACAATGAAGGCTTTTAGCATATACCACTTGGGGGTTTATGAACAATGATCTTTTTAGCTCTGATCCTTAGATCTAATAAGGTTAAGCCAACATAGGGGTAGTTATATTTATCTACAATTCTCCCTTCAGCAAGGGAGAAGAAAAGAGGTTGGTTTGGATTATAGGTGTCATTTGTAATATCCAAGAAACAAATAGATCTATTAGGCAATGATATGCTAGTATTCTATTTTATGATAGTTAATGTCATATTTAGTTCAGGGTCAATGACAGTTGAGTCAGTAGAGAAGAATCTCAGCAATGCTCCTTCCCAATTTGCTACTAGCAAATGTGGTGGTCTGGTGACCAAGGCCCAATTTACCTGATAATTAGCTTCACTGCTTGCTGTTAGAGCTGTATATAGCAACACTACCATTATCATTCCTGAAATAAGACCCCCACTGGGTGAGGGGACATTATGGTACCTTGCTCAACTATGCCTTTAAGGTCACCCCTGGTTACTTTATGTGAGACTTGTCTGTTCTTTTGTGTCTGGCACCTCAGGGTCTCTCTTCCAATTAAAGTTCTTTCATCTTCTTTTTTGGTGGTTTGAGGTGTCCAGGGTTTGAAATTTCTAGTAGGTAAACAGACAGGTTGAGATTCATCCTCTGGAATGACACAAGCAAGCCCTTGACCCATTGTTAGAGGGGTCCTGCACCTTTCCAAATGTTGGTTAGGGTGTACTTTCATAAAACCAAAGGCAAAAAATAGGGCCTTATGAGGCGATCCCAATTCTTATGGGCTACTGTTTCTTTTGAAAAATTTGATGTGGTGAGAAATTTTAAAACAAATAAAGCATAATGTATGGCATCATATGGGGAACTAGTATAGCTTTACCCACTCTGTTTTTGAAGCATTGTTTGTCATGAAGGAGCTCAACTATGCCTTGAGCTTGGGCATTATAAGGTAATCCAGTCACATGATTTATGGCCAAAATGAGCAATATTTTTATAGGTATTTTTCATATAGAATGGCTCATTGTCAATTTTAATGGAAATAGTGACTCCCAAGATCCCAAAACAACTAAGTAAATGAGAGATAACCCTTTTTGTGATTTCTCCAGATGAAAGCATAGCGATCACAAAACCTAAATAGGAATCAATGATTACATGTATGTATTTAAGCTTGCCAAAAAGAAAATAATGGGTGACATCCATTTGCCAAAGAACATTGGATTTCAGCCCAGGGAGGTTTTACTCCTGAGGGCTGTAGGAGTCCAATGGGAGGAAATGGAGCACACTTTCTACAAGCCCTAGCTAATTGTTTACAAGCTTCCTTAAAAAGGGCTGGGAACCGCCTATGGAGGTTTTAGGTGGATTAGTGGAAATGTGTATGTAACTGGCGGGCTTTGTCAGTTATTTTCATGGCCTTTATGGGCCAAGTAAGATGATCCACTGTCTTAGTGAGATTCACTAATGGTCCTGGTAAGTGAGAACATGCCCTGATTGATAAGTTGGATACAAAGAGGGCATCTTCTTGCTTCTAGTATATTGTGGATGCTAGAAGTCAAAACATCTAGTGGTTTGGCTAGATCTTGCTTGCAACAAGATTAAGAGAACTGAGGAATTAACTGGACACAATATTGGCTCTCCAAAACAGGTTAATGGGTTGTAGAAAACTAGAAGTTCTAGATATTGGGGGGACAACAATAACTTGTCTCTCTGAAACATATGTTGTTTATTGGAGATTACATCCAAAATTACAATGGCAATGGTTCCATTGGAGGTAGCATCTGTGAAAACTAACATAGCTTCAGTAATGGGCTGAGTGGACATAGGGTTTATATACTGTAAGGTTAATTGGTTCAGAGTCTGGAGGAATTTATCTTGAGTCAAATGACTGTGTTATGCCTGGGTATCCTTTTTAACATATATAGTATAGCAGGGATTATTTTGTAGTAGAAAGATTAATTACTCTTTTGAGATCACGAGTACCTATCAGGCTCTAACCCATAAGTGTCTACACTCTGCATTCTTGGACTTTGTACTAATGTGGCTAGGGCATTGAGTGGGCTGCAGATCTTGGCATAGTGTTGGAGGGCAAATTTATGCATTCTAATATATGTTGTTTTGGTTGTCATAATACCCATGTAGGAAGGCCTTGGGTTGCCAAAGTGATGGCATACAGATCCTTATTTGGGTCAAATTTGAATAATTATAATATCCCTAATGCCTCATTAACCAACCAAATTGCTTGTATTGCCTCAGGAGTTAACATCCTCAAAGAATTTTGTTGTGGGGCACCTTTAAGGCAATTGAATGAAGGAGTAATTTGGGCTGTAATAATCTTAAGCCAGGGCCTTATCCAGTTAGTATGTCCTAATTGTACCTGAAGATCATTTAAACTTTTTTAATCTGGAAGGTGAATAAAGGGCCCACTAGGGCACATGGTGTTAGGTAGCACCAATGTGGCCAAAAGAGTGTAAGGTGGAATCTTTTGTACCTTTTCAAGTGTTATACAAAATTCCATAGACTTTAAGTTGTTCTGTAGGATCATTAAGACTTGTTCTATATCATGTTCCTTAGTATCAGCAAGCAGAATATTATCCATATAATATACTACTGTTAAATGTAGCCTAACAATGGTTTAACATCCTGTAGTACATACATTTGTCACATGGTCAGACTATTTTTTATTCCCTGAGGGAGGACTGTCCACTGATACCTTTGTGTTGGTACCATGTTATTAGTGACAGAAACGGTGAAGGCAAAATTTTCTCTATCTGGTGGATGTAGTGTAATACTGAAAAAGCAGTCTTTAATGTCTAAAATTCTAATAAGATGACCCATGGGTAAATTGGTAGCCCTTGGTAAACTGGGCTGTGTAGTGCCCATTTTTTTTTCATAACAGCATTAATACCCCTGAGATCATGGAGAAGCCTGAATTTTACTTTTGTTTCTTTTCTATGATGAAAATGGGAGTATTATATGGACTGATAGAGGGATCTATATGTCCAGCTTTCATTAGTTTCTTTATCAGAAACTTTAAATGTGACAATTTGTCTTTATAGGCCACTGTTCAATCCAGATAGGCCCTTCATAATGCCATTGTAGTTTAATAAGAGGTAATGAATGAACACTGGCCCTTAGAAATGGGGTTATTTTTCTTTCACCTCTCACAAGTTTGGATCATTTAACTGTGTGTCTACAATATCTTCATAGAAGGCCTTGTAATCAGTAGTAAGAACAACTCCCATGTGCATAATTCAGAGAAAGGATTAGACTCTGATCATGGAGGTGGTCCTTGCTAAGGCAGCTGGGTCTGTTAAGGTTGTCCATTTTCTCATCATCTATCTGTAATTGCTGCATGAGTTTAGATATTGAGGAGTAAACCTTCTTTGGATTACTATTTACTATTTGGTACCCTATTTTAGTTTCTGTCTTTTCCTATTGTGCATCAAGAGGTTGAGCCTCTGCCATTGATGTTACAGTAAGTTCTTTCTCTTTCTTCTTGTGTTCCCTCTCTTGATACCCTATTTCTGCTGGTATGGTGGCCATGACCTGACAAGGATGGGACCATATCCTTGTCTGACCTATTCTTGCTTAGCATTAACTGTGATTCTCTCCCATATCTCTGGATCTAATACATCAACAGCTTTAAACCTAGGATTAATGTTCAATACTATATCTGAACCTTTTTTTCTTCCTTTATTTAATTTTAGTCCTCCTATACTAAGAAGGGTATAAAGCAGTTGTAGCTGCAAGTCCTTCATGTAGTTGGTAAATTGCCCATATTTCCCCTAATTTCTAGGGTGTCCTACACCCATGCCTACCTGGTTCCTCAGGTCCCTGTTTGTGACCCCAAATGTGGAGTCTCTTGGTCCAGCCAGGACCCACTGAACAGCTTAGGAGGGTGTGGGGATGGAGTCAAAGAATGACCTTCAGAGACCAGTTTCAGAGAACTCAATCTACTTTATTGTTACATAGGCAGACTTATATTTTTAAATAGTTGCTGGACAGAATATGTCTGAGAGTTGGATGGCCCAATGATTTTCTGACATATGCAGGGATAAAAACCAATGAACTAAAAATCACTGGCAGAAAAAGAAGAGGAAAATAACATGCTGAGGATAAAAGGGGTGCTAGGTTACCATACTGATGGGGATAAGTGTGGTTAGTGATACAACCATGGTATCTGAATATACTGGTGAGACATGAGAGTCTCTCACATAGGCAATATAAACCTTTTCACCTTTAATATTCTCAATATTAATTCATTTAAATTCTGTTTATCATGGAATGTTTTAATTTCATTTTGAACTCTGTAGGAAACATTTTTGCTGGGTACGGTAGCATTCGTTGGCACCTTATTTCTTTTGCAGCTTTTTAATGTATTAACCCAAACCCTCTTGTCTTTCAGAGTCTGTGTTGAAAAGCAACATTAGAATTTAATTTGTTTACCTCAAAATGTAACCATTCATTTTGTCCTTGTACCATAAAAATAATTTATTCAATAATTAAAGCATTTTTAATATAATGTGCATTGCAGTAGATCTATTGTAGTTCAGTTGATTTGGAGTCCTATCAACATTTTACAAAGTCTTCTAAAAATTGTTAATTAAGTGTATCTTTCATATTTCTAGAACTAAAGTACAAAGCAAAACACCATCTTATATTTATGTAATGACTGAATACAATCAATAATATAACAAATATTTGCTATCTTTCTGTCAAGTATCTATATTTGAATTTCAACTTTCAATCTTTAACTTCATACCTAACTATGTAAGATATGATAAAAAATATTTAATTTAAAAATTATGAAGTACACAGCAAAATATTATTTTAGTATGTCATGATTGATAAAAGCTATAATTTTTTAAATGTATTTCATTGTAAACAAATGGGATACATCTTGTTTCTCTTTGTACATGAAGCAGAGCCATAACATCTTTGTAACCATATTAACCTAGGGTAATAGTTTTTATTCATTCAATTATTTTCACCCCCACACCTCCCACCCCTCTTATCCCCATATACAGTTCTTCCTTCCTCCATTCCCACCCCCCATTATGTGTCATCATCCGCTTATCAGCGAGATCGTTCATCCTTTGGTTTTTTGAGATTGGCTTATCTCACTTAGCATGATATTCACCAATTTTATCCATTTGCCTGCAAATGTCATAATTTTATTATTCTTTATGGCACAGTAATATTCCATCATATACATATATATGTGATATATATATCACAGTTTCTTTATCCATTCATCAGTTGAAGGACATCTAGGTTCTTTATCCATTCATCAATTGAAGGACATCTGGCTATTGTGAATTGAGCAGCTATGAACATTGAAGTGGCTGTATCTCTGTAGTATGCTGATTTTAAGTCCTTTGGGTATAGACCGAGGAGTGGGATAGCTGGGTCAAATGGTGGTTCCATTCCAAGTTTTCTAACGAATCTCCATACTGCTTTCCAGAGCAGCTGCATTCATTTTCAGTCTCACCAGCAATGTATGAGTGTACCTTTTTCCCCATATCCTCACCAACACCTATTGTTGCTAGTATTCTTGATAATCACCATTCTAATTGGGGTGAGATGGAATCTTAGGGTAGTTTTGATTTGCATTTCTCTTATTACTAAAGATGTTGAACATTTTTTTCCTACATCTGTTGATTGCTTGTAGATCTTCTGTGAAGTGTCTGTTCATTTCTTACCTCATGTGTTGATTGGATTATTTGTATTCTTGGTGTACAGTTTTTTGAGTTCTTTATATATTCTGAAAAGTAGTGCTCTATCTGAAGTATGTTTGGCAAAGATATTCTCCCACTCTATAGGCTCTCTCTTCACATTGCTGATAGTTTCCTTTGCTGAGAGAAAGCTACTTAGTTTGAATCTATCCCAGTTATTAATTTTTTTTATTTATTAGGCTATGGGGGTCCTGTTAAGGAAGTCTAATCCTAAAGCAACATGTTGAAAATTTGAAACTACTTTTTCTTCTATAAGATGCAGAATCTCTGGTCTGATTTCAAGGTCCTTGATCCATTTTGAGTTGATTTTTCTGCAGGGTGAGAGATAGGGGTTTAGTTTCATTCTGTTGCACATGGATTTCCAGTTTTCCCATCAGCATTTGTTGAAGAGGCTATCTTTTCTCCATTGCATATTTTTGGCACCTTTGTCTAGTATGAGAAAATTGTATTTATTTGGGTTTGTGTCCATGTCCTTTTTTCTGTACCATTGATCCACCTGTCTATTTTGGTGCCAATACCATGCCATTTTTGTTACTATTGCTTTGTAGTAGAGTTGAAGTTCTGGTATTGTGATACGCCCTGCTTTACTCTTTCTGCTAAGGATTGCTTTTGCTATTCTGGATTTCTTACTCTTCCAGATGAATTTCATGATTGCTTTCTCTATTTCTGTAAGGTATGTCATTGCGATTTTATTTGGAATTGTGTTGAATCTGTATAGCACTTTTGGTAGTATAGCCATTTTGACAATATTAGTTCTGCCCTTCTGAGAGCATGCGAGATATTTTTGTGTTCAAAAGTTTTCTTTAATTTCTCTTTTTAATGATCCATAGTTCTCATTTTAGAGGTTTTTCACCTCTTTTGTTAGATTGATTTCCATGTATTTTATTTTTTTCAAAGATAATGTGAATTGTGTAGTTTTCCTAATTTCTCTTTCCAAAGATTCATCACTTATGTATAAGAATGCATTAGATGTATGAGCATTGATCTTATATCCTTCTACTTTACTGAATTCACTTATGAGTTCTAAAAGTTTTCTGGTGGAATTTCGTGGTTCCTCTAAATATAAAATCTTGTATCAGCAAATAGCGATAGTTTGAGTTCTTTTTTTCCTATTTGTATCCCTTTAATTTCCTTGGTCTTTCTAATTGCTCTGGCTAGAGTCTCAAGGATGATGTTGAATAGAAGTGGTGAAAGAGGGCATCCCTGCCTTGTTCCAGTTTTTAGGGGGAATGCTTTCAGTTTTTCACCATTTAGAATGATATTGACCATGGGCTTAGCGTAGATGGCCTTTACAATGTTAAGGAATGTTCCCACTATCCCTATTTTTACTAGTGTTTTGAGCATGAAGTGATGCTGTATTTTATTGAATGCTTTTTCTGCATCTATAGAAATAATCATGTGATTCTTGACTTTAAGTCTATTGATATGGTGAATTACATTTATTGATTTCTGGATGTTGAACCAACCTTGCATCCCTGGGATAAAACCCACTTGATCGTGGTGCACTATCTTTTTAATATATTTTTGTATGTGATTTGCTAAGATTTAGTTGAGAATTTTTGCATCAATATTCATTAAGACTGTTGTACTGAAATTTTCTTTCCTTGATGTGTCTCAGGTTAAGTATCAGGGAGATATTGGCTTCATAGAATAAGTTTGGGAGGGTTCCCTCCTCTTCTATTTCATGAAATACTTTCAGTAGTATTGGAATGAGCTCTTCTTTAAAGGTTTTGTAGAACTTGGCTGAGAACACATCTAGTCCGGACTTTTCTTTGTTGGTAGGCTTTTGATGACTTCTTCTATTTCATTACTTGAAATTGATCTATTTATGTTGTGGATGTCCTCCTTGTTCTGTTTAGGTTATTCATATGTCTCTAGAAACCTGTTGATGTCTTCAAGATTTTCTATTTTTTTGGTGTAGAGATTTTCAAAATAGCTTCTAATTATGTTTTGTATTTCAATCGTGTCTGTTGTGATATTTCCTTGTTCATTCCAAATTTTAGTAACATGAGTTCTCTCTCTCCTTCTCTTTGTTAGTGTGGCTAAGGGTTTATCACTTTTGTTTATTTTTTCAAGAACAAATTTTTTATTTTGTCTATCCTTTTGATTGTTTCTTTTGTTTCAATTTCATTGATTTCAGCTCTGATTTTAACTATTTCCTCTCTTCTACTACTTTTTGGTGTTGCTCTGCTCTTCTTTTTCTAGGCCTTTGAGTTGTTGTATTAGGTCGTTTGTTGATTTTTTTCTTCTTTTATTGATTGCACTCCATGAAATAAATTTTTCTCTAAGAACTGCTTTCAAAGTGTCCCAGAGATTTTGATATGTTGTTACTTTGTTCTCATTTACCTCTAGAATTTTTAAAATTTCTTTCCTTATGTCTTCTGTTAAGCATTCATCATACAATAGTGTATTATTTATTCTGCAGGTGTTGCAGTAGTTTCTGTTTTTTACTCTGTCATTTATTTCTAATTTCAATCCATTATGATCTGATAGGATACAAGGTAGTATCTCAATCATCTTGTACTTGCTAACATTAGCTTCATGGCATAAAATATGGTCTATTTTAGAGAAGGATCCATGTGCTGCTGAGAAGAAAGTGTATTTGCTGTTTGTTGGATGGTATATTCTATAAATGTCCATTAAGTCTAAATTATTGATTGTGTTATTGATATCTATGGTTTCTTTGTTCAATTTTTTGATTGGAGGATCTGTCCAGTGGTAAGCAAGGTGTGTTAAAATCACCTACTATTATTGTGTTGCAGTCTATTTGATTTCTGGAATTGAGAAGGGTTTGTTTAATGTATATGAATGATCCACTGTTTGGGTCATAGGTATTTATGATTGTTATGTCTTGCTGATTTATGCTTTCCTTAAGCAGTATGAAATGTCCTTATTTATCCCTTCTGACTAACTTTGGCTTGAAGTCCACATTATCTGATATGAGGATGGATATTCTGGCTTTTTTGCTGTGTCCATGTGCATGGTATGTTTTTTCCCATCCTTTCACCTTTAGTCTCTGTATATCTCTTTCTATGAGATGAGTCTCTTGCAGGCAGAAAATTGTTGGATCTTTCTTTTTGATCCAATCTGCCAGTCTATGTCTTTTGATTGATGAGTTCAGGCCACTAACATTCAGGGCTATTGAGATATGATTTGTATTCCTGGTCGTTTGGCTCATTCTTTTTTTTTTTTTTTTGACACAAATTGGTTTCTCCTTTATTTGGCTCTTCCTTAGGGTACTTCCTCCCTTTGCTGATTTATAGCATTACTTTTCATCTCTTCCTCATAGAATATTTTGCTGAGAATGTTCTGTAATGCCAGCTTTCTTTTTGTGAATTACTTTAGCTTTTATTTATCATGGAAGGATTTTATTTCATTGTCAAATCTGAAGGTAAGTTTCGCTGGGTATAAGATTCTTAGTTGGTATCAGTTTTCTTTTTCATTTTTTCCCTTTTTTTTTTTTTTTTTTTTTTTGGTGCTGGGGATTGAACCCAGGGCCTTATGCTTGCAAGACAAGCACTCTACCAACCGAGCTATATCCCCAGCCCTGGTATCAGTTTTCTTTCAGGGATTGAAAAAATTTGTTCCAGGCCCTTTTATCTTTTAAGGTCTGGATTGAAAAATTTGCTGATATCTGTATTGGTTTCCCCTGAATGTAATTTGATTCTTTTTCTTGCAAACTTTAAAATTCTGTCTTTATTTTTTATGTTAGGTATTTTCATTATAATGTGCCTTGGTGTGGGTCTGTTGTGATTTTGTGTATTTGGAGTCCTGTAACCCTCTTGTACTTGATTTTCCATTTCTTTCTTCAGATGTGGGAAATTTTCTGATATTTTTTCTTTGAATAGATTATTCATTCCTTTGGTTTGTTTCTCTAAGCCTTCCTTAATCCCAATAGTTCTTAAATTTGACCTTTTCATAATATTCCATAATTCTCATAGATTCTGTTCATGATTTCTTACCATCATCTCTGTTTGGTCAACTATGTTTTCAAGATTATGTATTTTTGCTTCAATATCTGAGGTTCTGTCTTCCAGATGTTTTATCCTATTGGTAATGCTTTCTATGAAGTTTTTAATTTTGTTTATTGTTTCCTTCATTTCTAGGATTTCTGTTTGTTTTTTTTCAATATCTCTAACTCTTATTGAAATGATCTTTTGCTTCCTGTATTTGATCTTTTAACTGTCAATTGTTGTGATCATTCAATGCCTGCATTTGCTTTCATCTCATCATTCAACACCGGCATTTGCTGTTTCATCTCCTCATTTTCTTCCCTGATCCTGTTAATTGTGTACATTCTGAACTCCCTTTTTGACATTTCTTCTGCCATGCTGTCATTGGATTTTACTGCTATACCATCTAGGTTTGTTTGGGACTTTTTCTTCCCTTGTTTTCTCATATTGCTCAGGTATCTACCCCTCTAGTAGTAAAACTCTGGGATATTGCAGATTTCCTCTATTGACTAATATTTTCTCTGTAGATTTCCAATAACTCATGTCTTAGTCTTCAGTAGTCTGAAGTCTTGGAGGAACTTGATAATGCAGTGCTCCACTAGGAAGCAGACCCTCTAAGGGTGGTGGCCTTCAGGTGGGATATATTCCCTGTCAGTGGCCAGAGGCGCCTCCACTTGTTGACTGATGGTCAGTTAAAAGGGACTAGAGTGCATACTGGGGAACATCTGAATTGGGTCTGTGTCTCTGATTCTACTGCCCTGGTGGGAAAGCCTCACCCAGTGGGGAAGACTTACCTGGTCCTGGAAAGTTTTGCTGGGCAGCTCTCCTCCGAGAAGTTCCCTTCAGTCCAGTACTACCATCTGGACTGGGAAGCCCTCCTCTGCAATTTTCCCAGGGATCCTGACCTACCACCAGGGCTGGGGAGCCTGGCATGTGAGGGATTCCCTCGCTGAGCAGCCCTCTTCTGCTATGTTCCCTGGGGACTGGAGCTACCGCCTGGGCCTCAGACCCTCACTGCCACTCTACTCCATGAAGTTCCATGTATTTTTGGACTACTGCCCCATCCAGGAAACCTGACCAGTGGGAGAGATTCACCCAGTGGCTCTGAGTTTGTCCTGAGTCTCTCAATACCTCCTCTTCTTGACTCCTCAGTCTTGTCAAAGGTCCTCTAGCCTCCTGTGGTTTTCTCAGGAAGGGAGCTGCCCTTCCAGTGATGATGACCACACCCTCAGGAATAATTCAAAATGCCTGCACCAGCGTATAAAGAAGGCTCTGCCTAGCTCTGTGATGCAGTCAGACTGGCTAGTCTGCAGGCTTGTTCCATGATGGCAACAGACCATGGCCTGTTGGTTGGGCTGGGCCACTCTGTGATGGCATCTGCCTTTGGTCTGGTGGTTGGGTGGGTTGGCTGCCTGCCACCTAGCTCCGCAAGGCAGGTGGGTTGTGTACCTGCCTGCTACCTCCATAATGCAGGTGACCTGACTCACCCGCCAGCTCCAACATCTTTTGAATTTACATATTATTCATAAAAATTGGACAATTTTTCAAGTTCTTTCTTTGGAATTTTTGTATATCTTGTTAGTTTGTATTTTGGAGTATTCATCAACCCTAATGGTTCTTCAATTTTTTTTCTTGAATATTCTTTTATGATATCTTCATATCTTTAACTTATGGTCAACTTTAGATATATGATTGTAGAGTATGTCTTTTATTCCTAAAAAAAACTTTATTCAAATTAGTCTAATCTGGGCTGGAGTGGTGAATCTGTTGGAAAATCCATCAAAATAAATTATAAATAAATAAGTAAAATTAAACAATTCATTTCCAAATTACATATATATACTTTTTTTTAATGGTGTAATCTATTGGTCATGCTACATACTGCATTTTTCCTATCAATAACTTGTAATGATTCTACTTTGATTTTAAATTTTTTTAATTTCAAAATTGTTTTATTTGTAATTATTTGATAAACATGACTGTGGAGTTAATTTTGATATTATGCAAATCTGAAGTATGTCTTATTCTAATAAGGATCTCATTCTTATATGTTATATGTGGTGTTTCACTGGTAATATATTCATATATGAACACAGGAAAATTATGTGTGACTCATTCTATTGTCTTTCCTATTCCCATTCTCCTCACTTTCCTCATTTCCTATTCTCTAATCCATTCTATTATCCCCTTCTTTTGTGTGTCCACATAAACATATCAGAGAACATTTGGAATCTGTCTATTTTAGCTTGGCTTATTTTGCTCAGCATTATAGTATCCAGTTTTATTGATTTGCAAAAAAATTACATAAGTTCATTCTTCTTTTTGGCCAAGTTGCAATCCATAATGCATATATACCACATTTTTCATTATTCATTGATCCATTGAAGGCACCCACTTTGGTTCTGTAAGTTGGTTGTTCTGAATTGAGCTGCTATAAATATCAATGGGGAAACAACACTGTAGTGTGCTAATTTCACTTCTTTTTGGTATGTACTGAGGAGTAAAATATCTGCATCTAATTGTGGTTAGAATCTATGTTCTCTGAAGTATGTTCATACTGTTCTCCATAGTAGTTGCACCAATTTTGAGTCCCACACACAATGTAGGAGTTTATCTTTTTCCCAATATCCACACCAACATTTATTGTTTCTTTTATCCTTGATAAATGCCATCCTGACTGGAGTGAGAAAAAAATCTCAGAATTGTTTTAAACTGAATTTATAAAATTACAGAGATGTTGATTTCTTTATTTATTTGAAAATCATTTGTATTTTTTTTCTGTGAAGTGTCTTTTGCTTTCTTTTGTCCACTTATTGATTGAGTTATTTATTATTATTTTTGGTGTTATTTGATTTTTGTAAATCCTGAATATTAATGCTTTATCTGAGGATCAGTACTCAAATATATTCTCCAAATCTGTACACTCTCTCAAAATGCTCTTGATTGTTTTCTTTGCCATAAAGAGGTTTTTAATTTAAATATCATCTCATTTATTGATTATTTATTTTATGTCTTCAGCTTCAGGATTTCAGTTGTTGAAGTCAGTTTCTAAGCCAACATGATAGAGAGTTTGGTCTATATTTTCTTCCAATAGTTGCATGTTCTCTGATTTAATGACTAAGTCTGTGATCCAGTTTTGGTTGATTTTTGTACAAGGTGAGAGATACATGTTAACTTTTTTCTATTATGTATGAAATTTCCCAGAACCATTTTTTTGAAAGAGCTATTTTTATACAATATATTTTTATGACAGCTTTGTCCACTCTGAGATAACTGCAATTATGTAAGACTTTCTCTGCCTTGTTCCAATGGTATTCTTATGTGTTTTTGTGCCAGCACCATGTAATTTTTGTTACTGTCAGTCAGCAGTAAATTGAAAAGATTATCTCTGGTTTCATTTTTCTTGATGATGATTGCTTTGAGTATTCTGAACCTCTTATTTTTCTAAAAAAATAAATGAGAACTTTTCTATTTCTATATTAAGAACATCATTGGACTATGAGTATTGCATTAAATCTATATATTGCTTTTGGTAGTATACATATAATGACAATATTAATTCTCCTTGTTCAAAAACATTGGTGTTATTTCCATGTTCTCATGCCTTTTTTAACTTTCTTCTTTAGTGCTTTGTAATTTTCACTGTCATCTCTTACTCTTTGTTAGATTGATTCCCAATTGTTTTATTTTATTTTTTGAGGCTATTGGAAATGGAACAGTTTCTGTAATTACTCTTTTGAAAGGTTAAGCATTGGTGTATAAAATTGCAATGATTTATTAATTTTTATTCTACTATATTGAAGAATATGTTTATGAGTCCTGAAATTTTCTGGTGGAAATTTTCTATGTATTGACTGTTTTGCTGGCAATAGGAACAGATTGCATTCTTTTTTAACTGTTCATATTTTAAATTTTCTTTCTTTTGCCTAATTGCACTGTCCTGGATTTCTAGGAATATTTTGAATGGAAGTTTTGAAAGAGGGCATGTCTGTCTTTTCGTGTGTATAACAAAAATGATTTCAAGTTTTCTCCACTTAGAATTAGGTTGGTTTAGGCTTCAACAAATAGAGCTTTTACAATGTGAATACATTTTTGCTATGCCTACATTTTTATATTCTAATGTTTTGAGAATAAGTGGATGCAAAATTTTGCCAAATTCTTATACTTCATCTACTGAGATAGGCATGTGATTCTTGTCTTTAAGTCATTTGATGTGATGAATTACAGTTAGTAATTTTATATATTGAACCAGTCTTGCAACCCTGGAATGAACTGCATTTAATTATGGTGCACTCTTTCAAATATAGTTTTATATGTGATTTGCCAGCATTTTATTAATAAGTTTTGTATCTATCTTCAAAAGGGATTTTGACCTGAAATTTTGTTTCCTTCATTGTGTCTGTTCGATTTTAGTATCACAATGTATACTAGATTCAAGGAATGAATTTGGAAAGGTAACCTTCTCTTCTGTCATGAAACAATTGAGAAAAATTAGTATTACATACTTTGAAGGTCTGAAAGAACTTAGATGAGAATCTGTCCGGGTTGAGCTTTTCTTTTGTGGTAGGTTTTGAAGGTACCTTCAGGCTTATTTCCAAAATTAATATTTTTAAATTTTATATATCCTCCTGATTCAGTATGATTAAGTCATAGGTCTGTAGAAATTTTTCAAGAATTATCTATTTCTTTGCAGTATAGAGTATCAAAATTGTATTTGATTATCATCTATTTCATTAGTGCTCATGTTGATATTTCCTTTTTCACCAAAATATTAGTAAATAGAGTTTTTTTAATATTTCTTCATTAGCATTGCTATAGCTTTACCACTTTTAATTATTTTTTCAAAGAACCAACTTTGTGTTAGGTCATTATTTTCAAATTTATATTTTATTTTCATTGAATTTATCTATAATTTTAATTAGTTACAATCTCCTGCTTTTGTTGTTATTTTCTTCTTTCCCAATGGCTTTGAGATATACATTATCATATTTGTTTCGTGACATTCTAATTCTTTAATAAAAAAGCTCAATGTATTGAACTATCCTCTTAGTACTGCCTACATAGTGTCCATGAAAAATATTATGTGGTGTTATTCTCAATTATTCCTAAGTAATTTTTTAAAATTTTATTCCTGATATTTTCTTCTATACATCAATCAATCAATAGCATATTGTTTATTCTCCAGGTGATGTGTTAGCTTGTACTTTCAATTTTATTTTTGATTTACAATTTAATATCCTTATAATCAAATAGAATGCAAAAAATCTCTAATTTGTATTTGCTAAGAATTACTTTGTATGCTGTGTGGTCAATTTAAGAGAAGAATCCATGTGTTGCTAAGAAGAAAGAAAGTATATTCAATCTTTGATTCATGAAATATTGCATATATGTTTGTTAGTCAAAATTATTAATTGCATTTCTATAATTTTTCTTTATTTTTTGCTTGAAGAATCTATAGAGTGATGAGAGAGGTATATTAAACTTACCCAATGGTATTCTGTTGTGATCCATTTAATTATTGAATTTCAGAGTGGTTTTCTTGATATATGTAGATGTTCTATTGTTTGGGGCATAAATATTTATGACTGTTACTGTTGTTGATATAAATTTCCCTTAAAGAGCACAAAAAGGCATTGTTTGTACCTTTTGATTAACTTTGGCTTGATGTCCACTTCATCTGATATGAGGATAGAAACCCCTACTTTTTATGTGATCCATGAAAGTGATACAATTTTCCCATTGTTTTACCATCAGTCTATAGAGATCTTTGCTTTTTATCTCAAAATACAGAGCAAAGGAAAATGTGCTTCTAAAACTCAAAAAAAAATTTCAAGATGACAGAACAGAGGAGATAGCTTTTCTGCCTGCTCTGTTGAGAGAAAGCAAGAAATCAGACAGGCAGTTCTCAGCAAAATGGGTGAACAGCATCAACAACAAAAGGACAGACTTTACTTGCATTAAAACTGGATTTTCTGAGCAGACCAGGAACTCAGATGTTGAATACAATAAAATAAGGAATAATATCCCAGCAGCACAGTCACTGCCATGGCCATGCAGGCAAAAACACAAGCAAGGGTGGTCTGTCCATTAGAAAAGTGGAATGATAAGCTCACTAAATATTCCACATTTTTAGTAGGCCTGAGGCATGTCTGAATATGGAGTTTTTGAGAACATTGCCTTACTAAAGAGAAATGCATGCTGCACAGTAACCATGTGTAGAAAAAAAATTCACCACCTCTTGAGGTGGCATGCAGAGGACAAAGGAAAGTACCATTTTGCACCTGCAGCATATAGGACAGTAGCTGAAGAAACATTTCTAGCAAACTCATATTTGAAGCTTGCAGCCCCAGCTTGGAAAGATGTATCTGACAGGGAATAAAAAAGAGCAGTGGTAGGAGATATTGAACTTGGATTTTAAACCATAGACCACAAAATGGGCAGGCTAAAGATGATGTAGGGGACAAAATTTAGTTCCTTCACCACATGAGTGGAAAACACATGAGATCCCCAAAAGTAAATTTTTCTAGCATGAACAAGCAATTACTGGTCCCTTAAGGTGTGCTGATTTAAAATCTTCAGAGAAATTGGCATTCAATGAAGATCATACAGCCTGCCTAATGCTAGACAATATTTCCAGAAATTATGTCAATGGAATTATGTTTCTCACTCCAACAGTGCATAGAGTAAAACTTCATGCTCCTCATTACTCTGCATAAAACTATTAAGAGAAGCTGTGAATCTTTTGAACTACAACAGAAATAATTTGTTAACTTCATGGATATTATTTCTCCTTTTTTTCTTTTCTTTTTTCCCCTATTATGATATGTAATACACAGGACTAGATTTCATGTACATAATCACATATCCTACTGTTTTTAATAATTTTCACTTTCCAAGTCTGATGAGAATAAGAAATATTTCAAGAGTCTTGTAATCTAGTGGAGATGATTTGACTTTGGAATCAGACACAGCTCATTCTGAGTCCCAGAGCACCTGCTTAATAATTGTGGGAGTAGGTCCACAGAAGGAAACAGAAATTACAGCTTGGTCATTATGTCTAACCCCAAATTGCCAAATAAGTTTGAATTTCATGTATGTAAATAATAGTATCAGACCAATGAAGAATGCAGACTGTATCCCTAACCCCTAAGAAACCCATGTTGCTTTTTCTCCTGTATAATATCTGCAATGTGAAAAACCTGTGGTCATTATGAAGTGAGAAAGAATAATCTGATTTTGGACACTTTCTGGTTGGAGCTTCCTCCTCCCACTCAGGGACTTGTTTCTTCTAACTTTGTGCCTGAGGAGAAATATTATTGGGGAACTGTATCCCTTAACACTAGCATATAAAGATATATATCAGGTTCTTTAAGTCCCTGACATCAAGGGACCATAACCCTCAAACCTGGAATGTGGCTACTGTGAAATGAGGTATGATGGAGAAAGTCAGACATGATCATGTAGTTCCCAAAACACATGTACTTCATTTGTAGTATTTTATAAGTCACATAAAGGTAATATTCTGGAAAGGCTGTGCTATGTTATTAATATCCATTTCAACTCTTTCTTTTTATGTTATCAATGTGAATACAAGAAATATTTAAATTACAATTTTGCCTTAGGTGTTGTTTGCAGTAAATAATGTTGCTTTAAGAGGTCGATCCCATTTAAAGTTTAGTCTGTCTCTTAACAAGAACAGACAGCAGAAAAGTTAAATAACATTTCATAGTAATTGTCATATTATTTTCATTCATGAACAAGATACTGGCATATAAAATCCATAAACTGAAATGACCTTGTTCATTATGTTAAATGGAAGTGTTCTGCTATTTAGACTAGATTCCACATTTATAAGGAAATGTTGCCTTAAAATACCAGCAGCCTGAGGCTTTGGGAAACAATTCCCAAACCTCAAAAAAAAAAAAAAAAAACTACCAAGAACATGTCATTCTGGTCTTATTTATGCCTGGATTGGATATTATTTGCTGTCACTCACAAATAACGCTCCCTGACTCGAGGGACAGGACTGAGGTCCTGTCCAATCAGGTACACTTAGAACTGTCCAATACTGTTTGCTGCCAGGGAGTTGGGGGTGGGATGCCGCCATATTTTCTATTTCCCCTGAGATCACCATATCAGTCATTCAACTCTAGGCTTAACTCTCCTACATTGGAGTCCCAGGTTGCTCTGCTGTGCAGGGGCTGAAGATCCCTAGGGACAAGTACTGGCTCCTGAGCACCAGGAAATGGTGAGTGGCCAGTGGCATCATGAGCCTGTAAAGGGAGACTGTTGGAATGGCACAACTGACAGTGCAGGAACAGAAATTGGCAGACCTGTATTCTCCACAGTCTCTGGAGTCTGCAGGCCTGAGTCCTTCTGTTAGGCAGTGTACCCTTATTCCTGCTGGCCTTTCAGGTGGGGAGCACATCAGTGGCAGAGATGCTCTCTCACTTCCTTATCCTTTTAGGGCATCCTCAAACCCTACCTCTAATACTATTTGGCAGGTATGTGCCTGTGGCTCAGAAGCTACCCAGATGCTGGTGATTGACACATGGGCCCATCTTGATCAAATCCCCACATGCCATTTTCTGGCAGGAGAGGACTTGTGGCCTATAGGAATCTTGCTTCCTGCCTGATCTTGCCAATTTTCATTTTCACTTTCTTTTTTCTTTCCTTTTCTTTTTATTTTTTTGCTGGAAGTTGAACCTAGTGATAATTTACTATTGAGATATATCCCTAGTACTTATTATTTTTTATTTTGAGACAGAATCTATGTTAGTTGGTGACATTGACCTTATTATGGTTTGATTTATTTAGATTTTTCTATTGCAATTAAGTGTACAATTTTTACATACATATGGATTCATATATGGATTTATTTTATATTGTGATTCCTTAGTTATTATTAAAATAGTATAATTTCATAATATACATTAATGTCAGGTAATGTTCTTATAACTGAAACTCCTTTTGTTCTTATAATTGAAAAATTTCTTGGCTACAATTATGTATATAATTTTGTGGATGAATTTTAGAACTTTATAGTTTGGTTTCTTATTTCATTAAAAGGAAATCATGTTAATTTCTTACTATTGCATTGTAGTTATACATAATATTTGACTTCATTTTGACATAATCATACAAGCAAAGAATATAATTTGCTCCATTTCAGTAACCAGTAGTTCCTCTTTACCTCTCCTCCTACGTCCCTCATCTTTCATTTATTTATAGTTTTATAAATTACAGCTTTACAGATATACATAAATGTAGAAACTACTATGATGTATTCATATGGGGTATATAACAATTTTACAGGGATATATTGTAGGTTAATTTGGGAAAAAATAGTTTTCTTTGTAAGGATTAGTTTTATCACCTACACATGGGATGTGTGAGTTTTTATGTGCTATGATATTTGTGTTCTCAGAAGTTCCACATAGTTTTTCTAAACATATATACATGTGAAATATCACATACATATTACACATATATAAAACTTAATCATGGTGTTTTATACTATTTCTTAAATTGGATATACTATAAAAATTTGACTAGCTCCTAGGAACAATATTTTCCCCACAGATTATTTATTACTTCCAAGATGTATATTCTCTTTAACCATGCCCCTGAAATTGTAGGATTGGTGTTTGGGTGAGAAATGTGTTCTTGCATGTTATCATGGTCACAAATGCTGTAATTTCTGTTATTCTCTGTGACAGTGAGCTTCATATAGCTTCAATAGCAAGAATTTCCACGAATAATAATAAACTCTTGAGTTTATGAATATTCACTTGTTTTAAGTCATCATCAATCTTATCTAGTTGTGTCTATGAAAGGATTTATTTTATATTTCTCTAAATACTTTTAATATTTCTTTAGATTTTGAATTTCTCATGATTATTGAAATCTTAGCTATAGAGATCCCTTGTATTAATAGACAATTCAAGGTATTTACCTGCACTTATATTTTTGTTTCTGGCTTTAAAAATAAGAAAATGTATCCAAAAAGGCAGATACATTTGGATTTCAAGAAAAAAAGATTTTGTTTTTAATTAATAAAATAGAATATTTAAATTTTTATTCCCCTGTGTTTGTGTTGTAGGTCTCGTGTATGTTTTGTATTTGGAGGTTATTTAAAATAATATTCTAGGGCTTATTTTTGGAAATTCTAACAGGAAATATAAATAAGGAAAATCTCACTTCCCTATTGCTTCAGGAAAATAAATGTTCACTCAAAATCATTGGTTAAATAAATTGTTGAAAAACACATTCACTAAAACACTCACTCCTCTTTTTTGAAGATTTTTTAAAAGTGATATTGACAGTGAATCATTCATTCTCTTATCTGGAATGTAGACTTCATTACAAAATATATAGAATAAGATTTGGCAAATTCTAGAAATATGCATCATAATTTATTGTTTTCTGAATGATATGTTATAGAGATAACAATGAAATGACATGTATTTTTAGAAATAGTTACATTTTTTCTTCAAAATTTCTTATGAAACTTTTAAATTTATTACTTTTCTAAGTCATACTCAGACTCTGGATCTGTGATGTGCTTTTTTGTACTCTGTAATCTCCAAGCAATTACCTCATAAGGAATCTAGGTTGTTAGCTCAGTTTTTGAATAGTTACTTAACATGAAAGAGGGAAAAAATTGTTTTGCTCTTGGGATGTCTTGTTTGAGTACTTTATTCAAAATGGAGAGAAAATAATATTTCTTCAGATATATCCTCTACATCAGGAGCAAATCAACCATTGAGAGCTTTGAAGGGATTTTATATAGTTCTGTCTCTGGGTGGTTCTCTTTGCAGCTGAGTTGACATTTAATATCCAGAAACCTGTGTTTTCTCATCTCTAAAATGGGAATAATTTTAGAGGACACAGATGTATCATATTGTCATGTAAGCTAGTAACACGTATCTGCTGTGGTCACACCTGACAAACCACCTGGAAAATGCTGTGCCGATACTGATTTTTATGTGTCACTCACATAAATTTTCTTTCAAAAACTTGTAAAAACCTTTTCACTGTAGGCACCAATGACATCCATATTGCCAACATTAAAAGTTGAGTCTTCCTGTCTAAATTCCAAATTCCTATTCTCTGGTGCTTCAAGGTGGTATAACTAATTGTTTCCTTGAACTGCTTTTACTGTGTCTCCCTAATAAAAGAGTTGTCTGTTCCATGGTTCTGTCACCCACATTCAGCTATGTTTAGAAAATTACATATAAACCTGTATTTTATTTTTTTAATAAAAGAGGGTTGACATTGCTTCTGGCTGGTGTCATCCCTTGTTATAAACTGAACCAGGATATCTCCAGGTCTGAGAAAAGTCACCCCAAAAAACAAACAAGTATATAAAAAGGTTTTGTTTATATGTAATATATGTGCATATTATATATATATGTTTATATGTAATATATGGGCATATTATATATATATTATATATATATATATATATATACATATAGGTTTAGGCTAGTCTTTTACCTGATTTTTTTTAGGTGAGGAACACAATTTCTTACCCCTATTTCTTCTTGGGTACAAAAAACAGGAGAGACACTGCCCTGAGTGAAAGCAGTGAGCTTTAAGCAAAAAACTTCCAGTGGTGGGTTTTCTCCCTCCAGTTGCTGGCCATGGTCCATTCCATTCCAGATACCAGAATAAAAGCAAAATACATTAAAAATTATATATGTGCACACATACAAACACACACACACACACACACACACACACACACTCAGAAATCCTGCTTTTTTGAATAAGTGTCACTGTCCAAATTCTAAAATAATAAGAAATGTATGAGTCATGGGGTGTAGTAGAGGTGTTTGAACTTTAAATTATACACAACTATTTTTGTACCCTGGATTAAACCCAGAGTCAGTTAACCACTGAGCCATACCCCCAGCACATTTTTAATATTTTATTTAGTGACATGCTCTTGCTAAGTTCCTGAGGCTGGCTTTGAAATTGCAATCTACCTATCTCAACCTTACAACCTGCTGTGATTACATGTGTGTGCCACCATGCCTGGCAAGAAAATTTATCTTGATTTCAAGCCCACTTGCTTATTTATGGACTTTCATCATAGGAAGAAAAATATCATGGACTGTAAATTATGTCTAAGATCAAATTGCACAATAAGGTGTTGATCTTTAATCCTGAATCCTCACTGACCAGTCAAGTGGAGAATATGTCAGCAGTAGACTCCAGAAGTTCTGTCCTGTTTCTGAAGGATATCTTCAACCATGTCTTGAAGTTCTACCTCAGCACATATATGCCAGTATTTCAGCACATTCCCAGCTTGTGAAGTGGATTGTGGAGAAGGATGATCATCAAAAGCATGACTCCATGAATTGTATTCTGGCATAAGGAGGACTATGGTCTGTGTCTGTAGGTATCTCAGATCTTTCTTCCTGAACCATGTTTTTTTTTTTCTTTCTTTCTTTTTTTTTGGGTGGGATGGTGGTACTGTGTTTTAAACCAAGAGGTTCTTTACCACTAAGCTACATCCATGGTACATTTTATTTTTTATTTGGAACAGATGCTAAATCTGGCCTTGAACTTGTGTCCAGTCTCATGAGTTGCTAGGATTATCAGTGTATACCACCCTGATTGAATCCTCCTGAATGTTCTAAATAAATGGGAAGCAAAATGTGAAATACAGGACCCTGTCTCCCAGCCTATGCCTTTATATATATGTCAATAAAATACTAAAATTTCACCTCCCTGTCCATATTCCAAGTGATAACTTCTTCTCTGATCAGTATTATCAATAATTTCCCCTATTACATTTCAAATGAGTACAGTGTCTTAATTAATTAATTCATTAATTAATTAATTTACAAAGAACTGGGCAGAACTTTATAAATAATTCTTTTTTTCTGGCTGAGTGCAATGGCTCATGCCTATACTCACAGAAACTCAGTTGGCTAAGGGATGAAGATTGCAATTTCAAGGTCAACATCAGGAATTAAAATTGACATAGGCAACTTGGAAAGACTTTTCTCAAAATTTTAAACCTTGGACTTGGTGTGCACCTCAGATTTAACATGCCCATGTGACAAATCCACAGTACCATAGAAAAAGTAAAAACAAAGGCTTTTATTGTTTTATTGTTTTTTGAGTATTTCACATGATAGAAATTAGAGAAAAAACATTTGACCTTTGCAAAAATACGTGCTTGTGCTTCTTTTGTCTCCAAGGCCAGGCACCTTGTCACATGTCTTTGTGTTGAGAAGTCCCCTGGTGGAATTCATGTCAGAAGGTTCTCCTTACCCTCTCTTGTATTTTCCTGGTACTGTTTCAGAACTGTCTGATATGAGGATCTCACAGCTGACACACCTGAAGTCTTTTGAGAGTCTAGTGAATATCAATACTTGGATCTTATCTTGTAAGAGAGCAGACTAAATTTAGGGACTCTAGTTTTTCAGGGAGCATGTTGATTGCCCTAAAATCTGGGAGAAATCTCCTGGTTTGCCCTTCATCAAAGGCCACTTTAGTTTTTCCCTTGGCTTTCATAAATACTGCTATAATGAAGAAAGTAATGCAACAATTTATTTAGCATACTGATTTTAAATACTTTGGGAATGCACCCAGAATTATTATTATTGTGTTAATTTTTAAAGAACATTCAAATTTCAAGACTTTGAAGATTGACTCTACTGAAATTATATTCTAGCACAGTTTGCAAGTGTTTCTTTTATCCATATCCACATAATTGGAGTACTAGCTATTCTTCCATTTTTTGATAGTAGCTGCACTCAGACTGCAGAAGTTCTCATAGTTGAGTGGTGCACTAAATTTTTGCTAAAAGTTAGAATTCAGTCTGCCTTTTACTCATTGAAAGGAGCTGATGTGAACCTATTTTAGAAATAAGCAGGAGTATGCACTTTTAACCCCTTTTCTTCACTCCTGGTGGAGATTGCAGCCCATGAAAATTCTTGCATGCTAAAGTGGAGCCACATTTTTTGATATAGAGAAATATGCAACTATATATTGTCATTGCTCCCAAATCCTGGGAGATTAGAATGTAGTACATTGAATGGAAAAAGTTGAATTTTGGACAGATTCCTTACAGAAAGAATTGGTTAGCCATGGAGTTATTACTGAGGTGTGCTGAGGAAGAGGTATCATGGTGTACTTCACTACCAATTTGACTGCCAGTTGTAGACTGCATTTCCCTTGTTCACTCTTTGATGCTGGATAGATAGAAACTCAACTACTAGCAACATCATTTCACAGATTATGCTGGAAAATATCTTTTAGGTAAAAGTGGGACCTTTGATATTTAACTCCTCTTCTTCCCTGGTCCCATGATATAAAACCCATGGATCTTGCATTTTCATAGAAAAACACTCTTTTTCTCTAATCTTGATACTTATATGTATCTAGTCTCCTTCTCTGTGTGTACCAGTTATATTAAAATTCAAACTACAAATGATTTAGAGTTAAAAGTGATATATTTATGATCCAAAGTGTCTTCCTGTACTCAGGGTGATAACTACCCGTTATAAGCATCATTAAGGAATGCTAATGTCATAATAAACCAACTTCTCCAACTGATCTGATGGTAGTTTTTTAATGTTTCTAATTAATTCATAAATTTAAGAGGGATTCACAAGTGGAGTAGATATTTATTTGGTGTATTCATGAGTAAATCTAATCAGGAGGTTCATATTCTGCTACATTTTTATAATCATCCCTCTTAATATCTGCTTTTTGTTGGGCAGTGCTGAGGTATAATTCCAGTGTTACACACATTCTGCACATAATCCCAACCAGTGTCCTGGGCTGCTACTTCTAATATCTACTTTTAGGCTATATTATATCATTTATTCACATTAAGTAATTTTCTTTATATAATTTATTTTATATAGATAAATTAAATTATAGATTTTATTGCACTTAACAATAAAAACAATGTTTACATACATATGGATTTACCTATGTAATTTTCTCTATTGTGAATTCTTGATCTATAGATTACCACAATACTATAATTTTATAGCATATAATAGTGTCAGGTAATGATAGCTGGTAACTTTGCTTTTACATTTCATAGAGTTCTTGGCTAATTATATACATATGTATAATATTCCATGAGAATTTCAGATGTTTTTACTTTGTTCCCTTCTTAAATTTTGCTGGGATATTATTATAGATTGACTTGGGGAAAATAGTCAACTTTTTAATGATAGTTTTACCATCTATACATAGGATGTGTAATTGGTTCTTTGATGTACTTATGTGTATTTGTATTTTCTCAAATTCTGCATGTTTTCAAATATGCTTTCATATGAAACACAACATTCATGTGACATATTTATAAAATATTCTTGGTGTTTTTTAGTATTCATAAATCTGGATATAACAGAAAATGTTTCTGGT
>NW_025920108.1:1354517-1374793 GCF_902686445.1 Sciurus carolinensis | reverse complement strand
ATTTTTTAAATTTCCTTCCTTATGTCTTCTGTTAAGCATTCATCATCACAATAGTGTATTATTTAATCTCCAGGTGTTGCAGTACTTTCTGTTTTTTACTCTGTCATTTATTTCTAATTTCAATCCATTATGATCTGATAGGATACAAGGTAGTATCTCAATGTTCTTGTACTTGCTAACATTAGCTTCGTGGCATAAAATGTGGTCTATTTTAGAGAAGGATCCATGTGCTCCTGAGAAGAAAGTGTATTTGCTGTTGTTGGATGGTATATTCTATAAATGTCCATTAAGTCTAAATTATTGATTGTGTTATTGATATCTATGGTTTCTTTGTTCAATTTTTTGATTGGAGGATCTGTCCAGTGAAAAGCGAGGTGTGTTAAAATCACCTACTATTATTGTGTTGCAGTCTATTTGATTTCTCGAATTGAGAAGGGTTTGTTTAATGTATATGAATGATCCACTGTTTGGTCATAGGTATTTATGATTGTTATGTCTTGTTGATTTATGCTTTCCTTAAGCAGTATGAAATGTCCTTATTTATCCCTTCTGACTAACTTTGGCTTGAAGTCCACATTATCTGGTATGAGGATAGATATTCTGGCTTTTTTGCTGTGTCCATGTGCATGGTATGTTTTTTCCCATCCTTTCACCTTTAGTCTCTGTATATCTCTTTCTATGATATGAGTCTCTTGCAGGCAGAAAATTGTTGGATCTTTCTTTTTGATCCAATCTGCCAGTCTATGTCTTTTGATTGATGAGTTCAGGCCACTAACATTCAGGGCTATTGAGATATGATTTGTATTCCTGGTCGTTTGGCTCATTCTTTTTTTTTTTTTTTTTTTGGACACAAATTGGTTTCTCCTTTATTTGGCTCTTCCTTTAGGGTACTTCCTCCCTTTGCTGATTTATATCATTATTTTTCATCTCTTCCTCATAGAATATTTTGCTGAGAATGTTCTGTAATGCCAGCTTTCTTTTTGTAAGTACTTACTTTTATTTATCATGGAAGGATTTTATTTCATCGTAAAATCTGAAGGTAAGTTTCGTTGGGTATAAGATTCTTAGTTGGTATCAGTTTTCTTTTTCTTTTTTTCTTTTTTTTTTTTTTTTTGGTGCTGGGGATTGAACCCAGGGCCTTATGCTTGCAAGACAAGCACTCTACCAACCCTATATCCCCAGCCCTGGTATCAGTTTTCTTTTAGGGTCTGGATTGAAAAATTTGTTGATATCTGTATTGGTTTCCCCTGAATGTAATTTGATTCTTTTTCTTGCAAACTTTAAAATTCTGTCTTTATTTTTTATGTTAGGTATTTTCATTATAATGTTCCTTGGTGTGAGTCTGTTGTGATTTTGTGTATTTGGAGTCCTGTAACCCTCTTGTACTTGATTTTCCATTTCTTTCTTCAGATGTGGGAAATTTTCTGATATTTTTTCTTTGAATAGATTATTCATTCCTTTGGTTTGTTTCTCTAAGCCTTCCTTAATCCCAATAGTTCTTAAATTTGACCTTTTCATAATATTCCATAATTCTCATAGATTCTGTTCATGATTTCTTACCATCATCTCTGTTTGGTCAACTTTGTTTTCAAGATTATGTATTTTTTATTCAATATCTGAGATTCTGTCTTCCAGATGTTTTATTCTATTGGTAATGCTTTCTATGAAGTTTTTAATTTTGTTTATTGTTTCCCTCATTTCTAGGATTTCTGTTTGTTTTTTTTTCAATATCTCTAACTCTTATTGAAATGATCTTTTGCTTCCTGTATTTGATCTTTTAACTGTCAATTGTTGTGATCATTCAATGCCTGCATTTGCTTTCATCTCATCATTCAATGCCTGCATTTGCTGTTTCATCTCCTCATTTTCTTCCCTGATCATGTTAATTGTGTACATTCTGAACTCCCTTTTTGACATTTCTTCTGCCATGCTGTCATTGGATTTTGTTACTATACCATCTAGGTTTGTTTGGGACTTTTCCTTCCCTTGTTTTCTCCTATTGCTCAGGTATCTACTCATCCAGTAGTAAAGCTCTGGGATATTGCAGATTTCCTCTATTGACTAATATTTTCTCTGTAGATTTCCAATAACTCATGTCTTAGTCTTCAGTAGTCTGAAGTCTTGGAGGAACTTGATAATGCAGTGATCCACTAGGAAGCAGACCCTCTAAGGGTGGTGGCCTTCAGGTGGGATATATTCCCTGTCAGTGACCAGAGGCTGCCTCCACTTGTTGACTGATGGTCAGTTAAAAGGGGACTAGAGTGCATACTGGGGAACATCTGAATTGGGTCTGTGTCTCTGATTCTACTGCCCTGGTGGGAAAGCCTCACCCAGTGGGGAAGACTTACCTGGTCCTGGAAAGTTTTGCTGGGCAGCTCTCCTCCGAGAAGTTCCCTTCAGTCCAGTACTACCATCTGGACTGGGAAGCCCTCCTCTGCAATTTTTCCAGGGGTCCTGACCTACCACCAGGGCTGGGGAGCCTGGCATGTGAGGGATTCCCTTGCTGAGTGTCCCTCTTCTGCTATGTTCCCTGGGGACTGGAGCTACCACCTGGGCCTCAGACCCTCACTGCCACTCTACTCCATTAAGTTCCATGCATTTTTGGATTACTGCCCCATCCAGGAAACCTGACCAGTGGGAGAGATTCACTCAGTGGCTCTGAGTTTGTCCTGAGTCTCTCAATACCTCCTCTTCTTGACTCCTCAGTCTTGTCAAAGGTCCTCTAGCCTCCTGTGGTTTTTGCAGGAAGGGAGCTGCCCTTCCAGTGATGATGACCACACTCTCGGGAATAATTCAAAATGCCTGCACCAGCTTATAAAGAAGGCTCTGGCTAGCTCTGTGATGCAGGCAGACTGGCTAGTCTGCAGGCTTGTTCCATGATGGCAACAGACCATGGCATGTTGGTTGGGCTGGGTCACTCTGTGATGGCATCTGCCTTTGGTCTGGTGGTTGGGTGGGTTGACTGCCTGCTGCCTAACTCCGCAAGGCAGGTGGGTTGTGTACCTGCATGCTACCTCCATAATGCAGGTGGCCTGACTCACCCGCCAGCTCCAACATCTTTTGAATTTACATATTATTCATAAAAATTGGACAATTTTTCAAGTTCTTTCTTTGGAATTTTTGTATATCTTGTTAGTTTGTATTTTGGAGTATTCATCAACCCTAATGGTTCTTCAATTTTTTTTTCTTGAATATTCTTTTATGATATCTTTACATCTTTAACTTATGGTCAACTTTAGATATATGATTGTAGAGTATGTCTTTTATTCCTAAAAAAAACCTTTATTCAAATTAGTCTAATCTGGGCTGGAGTGGTGAATCTGTTGGAAAATCCATCAAAATAAATTATAAATAAATAAGTAAAATTAAACAATTCATTTCCAAATTACATATATATACTTTTTTTTTAATGGTGTAATCTATTGGTCATGCTTCATACTGCATTTTTCCTATCAATAACTTGTAATGATTCTACTTTGATTTTAAATTTTTTTTAATTTCAAAATTGTTTTATTTGTAATTATTTGATAAACATGACTGTGGAGTTAATTTTGATACATTATGCAAATCTGAAGTATGTCTTATTCTAATAAGGATCTCATTCTTATATGTTATATGTGGTGTTTCACTGGTAATATATTCATATATGAACACAGGAAAATTATGTGTGACTCATTCTATTGTCTTTCCTATTCCCATTCTCCTCACTTTCCTCATTTCCTATTCTCTAATCCATTCTATTATCCCCTTCTTTTGTGTGTCCACATAAACATATCAGAGAACATTTGGAATCTGTCTATTTTAGCTTGGCTTATTTTGCTCAGCATTATAGTATCCAGTTTTATTGATTTGGAAAAAAATTACATAAGTTCATTCTTCTTTTTGGCCAAGTTGCAATCCATAATGCATATATACCACATTTTTCATTATTCATTGATCCATTGAAGGCACCCACTTTGGTTCTGTAAGTTGGTTGTTCTGAATTGAGCTGCTATAAATATCAATGGGGAAACAACACTGTAGTGTGCTAATTTCACTTCTTTTTGGTATGTACTGAGGAGTAAAATATCTGCATCTAATTGTGGTTAGAATCTACATTCTCTGAAGTATGTTCATACTGTTCTCCATAGTAGTTGCACCAATTTTGAGTCCCACACACAATGTAGGAGTTTATCTTTTTCCCAATATCCACACCAACATTTATTGTTTCTTTTATCCTTGATAACTGCCATCCTGACTGGAGTGAGAAAAAAATCTCAGAATTGTTTTAAACTGAATTTATAAAATTACAGAGATGTTGATCTTCTTTATTTATTTGAAAATGATTTGTATTTTTTTCTGTGAAGTGTCTTTTGCTTTCTTTTGTCCACTTATTGATTGAGTTATTTATTATTATTTTTGGTGTTATTTGATTTTTGTAAATCCTGAATATTAATGCTTTATCTGAGGATCAGTACTCAAATATATTCTCCAAATCTGTACACTCTCTCAAAATGCTCTTGATTGTTTTCTTTGCCATAAAGAGGTTTTTAATTTAAATATCATCTCATTTATTGATTATTTATTTTATGTCTTCATCTTCAGGAGTTCAGTTGTTGAAGTCAGTCTCTAAGCCAACATGATAGAGAGTTTCATCTACATTTTCTTCCAATAGTTGCATGTTCTCTGATTTTATGACTATGTCTGTGGTCCATTTTTGGTTGATTTTGTACAAGGTGAGAGATACATGTTAATTTTTTTCTATTATGTATGAAATTTCCCAGAACCATTTTTTTGAAAGAGCTATTTTTATACAATATATTTTTATGACAACTTTGTCCACTCTGAGATAAGTGCAATTATGTAAGACTTTCTCTGCCTTGTTCCATTGGTATTGTTATGTGTTTTTGTGCCAGCACCATGTAATTTTTGTTACTGTCAATCTGCAGTAAATTGAAAAGATTATCTCTGGTTTCATTTTTCTTGATGATGATTGCTTTGAGTATTCTGAACCTCTTATTTTTCTAATAAAATAAATGAGAACTTTTCTATTTCTATATTAAGAACATCATTGGACTATGAGTATTGCATTAAATCTATATATTGCTTTTGGTAGTATGCATATTATGACAATATTAATTCTCCTTGTTCAAAAACATTGGTGTTATTTCCATGTTCTCATGCCTTTTTTAACTTTCTTCTTTAGTGCTTTGTAATTTTCACTGTCATCTCTTACTCTTTGTTAGATTGATTCCCAATTGTTTTATTTTATTTTTTGAGGCTATTGGAAATGGGACAGTTTCTGTAATTACTCTTTTGAAAGGTTAAGCATTGGTGTATAAAATTGCAATGATTTATTAATTTTTATTCTACTATATTGAAGAATATGTTTATGAGTCCTGAAATTTTTTGGTGGAAATTGTCTATGTATTGACTGTTTTGCTGGCAATAGGAACAGATTGAGTTCTTTTTTAACTGTTCATATTTTAAATTTTCTTTATTTTGCCTAATTGCACTGTCCTGGTTTTCTAGGAATATTTTGAATGGAAGTGTTGAAAGAGGGCATATCTGTCTTTTCATGTGTTTAACAAAAATGATTTCAAGTTTTCTCCACTTAGAATTAGGTTGGTCTAGGCTTCAACAAATAGAGCTTTTACAATGTGAATACATTTTTCCTATGCCTACATTTTTATATTCTAATGTTTTGAGAATAAGTGGATGCAAAATTGCCAAATTCTTGTACTTCATCTACTGAGATAGGCATGTGATTCTTGTCTTTAAGTCATTTGATGTGATGAATTACAGTTAGTAATTTTATATATTGAACCAGTCTTGCAACCCTGGAATGAACTGCATTTAATTATGGTGCACTCTTTCAAATAGAGTTTTATATGTGATTTGCCAGCATTTTATTAAAAAGTTTTGTATCTATCTTCAAAAGGGATTTTGACCTGAAATTTTGTTTCCTTCATTGTGACTGTTCGATTTTAGTATCACAATGTATACTAGATTCAAGGAATGAATTTGGAAAGGTAACCTTCTCTTCTGTCATGAAACAATTGAGAAAAATTAGTATTACATACTTTGAAGGTCTGAAAGAAATTAGATGAGAATCTGTCCGGGGTTGAGCTTTTCTTTTGTGGTAGGTTTTGAAGGTACCTTCAGATTTATTTCCAAAATTAATATTTTTAAATTTTATATATCCTCCTGATTCAGTATGATTAAGTCATAGGTCTGTAGAAATTTTTCAAGAATTATCTATTTCTTTGCAGTATAGAGTATCAAAATTGTATTTGATTATCATCTATTTCATTAGTGCTCATGTTGATATTTCCTTTTTCACCAAAATATTAGTAAATGGAGTTTTTTTAATATTTCTTCATTAGCATTACTATAGCTCTACCACTTTTAATTATTTTTTCAAAGAACCAACTTTGTGTTAGGTCATTATTTTCAAATTTATATTTTATTTTCATTGAATTTATCTATAATTTTAATTATTTCCAATCTCCTGCTTTTGTTGTTATTTTCTTCCTTCCCAATGGTTTTGAGATATACATTATCATATTTGTTTTGTGACATTCTAATTCTTTAATAAAAATGCTCAATGTATTGAACTATCCTCTTAGTACTGCCTACATAGTGTCCATGAAAAATTTTATGTGGTGTTATTCTCAATTATTCCTAAGTAATTTTTTAAAATTTTATTCCTGATATTTTCTTCTATACATCAATCAATCAATAGCATATTGTTTATTCTCCAGGTGATGTGTTAGCTTGTACTTTCAATTTTATTTTTGATTTACAATTTAATATCCTTATAATGAAATAGAATGCAAAAAAATCTCTAATTTGTATTGGCTAAGAATTACTTTGTATGCTGTGTGGTCAATTTAAGAGAAGAATCCATGTGTTGCTAAGAAGAAAGAAAGTATATTCAATCTTTGATTCATGAAATATTGCATATATGTTTGTTAGTCAAAATTATTAATTGCATTTCTATAATTTTTCTTTATTTTTTGCTTGAAGAATCTATACAGTGATGAGAGAGGTATATTAAACTTACCCAATGGTATTCTGTTGTGATCCATTTAATTATTGAATTTAAGAGTGGTTTTCTTGATATATGTAGATGTTCCATTGTTTGGGGCATAAATATTTATGACTGTTACTGTTGTTGATATAAATTTCCCTTAAAGAGCACAAAAAGGCATTGTTTGTACCTTTTGATTAACTTTGGCTTGATGTCCACTTCATCTGATATGAGGATAGAATCCCCTACTTTTTATATGATCCATGAAAGTGATACAATTTTCCCATTGTTTTACCATCAGTCTATAGAGATCTTTGCTTTTTATCTCAAAATACAGAGCAAAGGAAAATGTGCTTCTAAAACTCAAAAAAAATTTCAAGATGACAGAACAGAGGAGATAGCTTTTCTGCCTGCTCTGTTGAGAGAAAACAAGAAATCAGACAGGCAGTTCTCAGCAAAATGGGTGAACAACATCAACAACAAAAGGACAGACTTTACTTGCATTAAAACTGGATTTTCTGAGCAGACCAGGAACTCAGATGTTGAATACAATAAAATAAGGAATAAAATTCCAGCAGCACAGTCACTGCCATGACCATGCAGGCAAAAGCACAAGCAAGGGTGGTCTGTCCATTAGAAAAGTGGAGTGATAAGCTCACTAAATATTCCACATTTTTAGGAGGCCTGAGGCATGTCTGAATATGGAGTATTTGAGAACATTGCCCTACTAAAGAGAAATGCATGCTGCACACTAACCATGTGTAGAAAAAAAATTCACCACCTCTTGAGGTGGCATGCAGAGGACAAAGGAAAGTACCATTTTGCACCTGCATCATATAGGACAGTAGCTGAGGAAACATTTCTAGCAAACTCATATTTGAAGCTTGCAGCCCCAGCTTGGAAAGATGTATCTGGCAGGGAATAAAAAAGAGCAGTGGTAGGAGATATTGAACTTGCATTTTAAACCATAGACCACAAAATGTGAAGGCTAAAGATGATGTAGGGGACAAAATTTAGCTCTTTCACCACATGAGTGGAAAACACATGAGATCCCCAAAAGTACATTTTTCTAGCATGAACAAGCAATTATTGGTCCCTCAAGGTGTGCTGATTTAAAATCTTCAGAGAAATTGGCTTTCAATGAAGATCATACAGCCTGCCTAATGCTAGACAATATTTCCAGAAATTACCAGAAATTATGCCAATGAAATTATGCTTCTCACTCCAACAGTGCATAGAGTAAAACTTCATGCTCCTCATTACCCTGCATAAAACTGTTAAGAAGAGAAGCTGTGAATCTTTTGAACTACAACAGAAAGAATTTGTTAACTTCATGGATATTATTTCTCCTTTTTTTCTTTTCTTTTTTTCCCCTATTTTAATATGTAATACACAGGACTAGATTTCATGTACATAATCACATATCCTACTGTTTTTAATAATTTTCACTTTCAGAGTATGATGAGAATAAGAAATATTTCAAGAGTCTTGTAATCTAGTGGAGATGATTTGACTTTGGAATCAGAGACAGCTCATCCTGAGTCCCAGCGCACCTGCTTAATAATTGTGGGAGTAGGTCCACAGGAGGAAACAGAAATTACAGCTTGGCCATTATGTCTAACCCCAAATTGCCAAATAAGTTTGAATTTCATGTATGTAAATAATAGTATCAGACCATTGAAGAATGCAGACTGTATCCCTAACCCCTATGAAACCCATGTTGCTTTTTCTCCTGTATAATATCTGCAATGTGAAAAACCTGTGGTCATTATGAAGTGAGAAAGGATAATATGATTTTGGACACTTTCTGGTTGGAGTTTCCTCCTCCGACTCAGGGACTTGTTTCTTCTAACTTTGTGCCTGAGGAGAAATATTATTGGGAAACTGTATCCCTTAACACTAGCATATAAAGATATATATCAGGTTCTTTAAGTCCCTGACATCAAGGGACCATAACCCTCAAACCTGGAATGTGGCTACTGTGAAATGAGGTATGATGGAGAAAGTCAGACGTGATCATGTAGTTCCAAAAACACATGTACTTCATTTGTAGTATTTTATGTCACATAAAGGTAATATTCTGGAAAGACTGTGCTATGTTATTAATATCCATTTCAACTCTTTCTTTTTATGTTATCAATGTGAATACAAGAAATATTTAAATTACATTTGTGCCTTAGGTGTTGTTTGCAGTAAATAATGTTGCTTTAAGAGGTTGATCCCATTTAAAGTTTAGTCTGTCTCTTAACAAGAACAGACAGCAGTAAAGTTAAATAACATTTCATAGTAATTGTCATATTATTTTCATTCATGAACAAAATACTGGCATATAAAATCCATAAACTGAAATGACCTTGTTGATTATGTTAAATGGAAGTGTTCTGCTGTTTAGACTAGATTCCACATTTATAAGGAAATGTTGCCTTAAAATACCAGCAGCCTGAGGCTTTGGGGAACAATTCCCAAACCTCAAAAAAAAAAAAAAAAAAAAACTACCAAGAACATGTCATTCTGCTCTTATTTATGCCTGGATTGGATATTGTTTGCTGTCACTCACAAATAACGCTCCCTGACTCGAGGGGCAGGACTGAGGTCCTGTCCAATCAGGCACACTTAGAACTGTCCAATACTGTTTGCTGCCAGGGAGTTGGGGGTGGGATTCCACCACATTTTCTATTTCCCCTGAGATCGCCATATCAGTCATTCAACTCTAGGCTTAACTCTCCTACTTCGGAGTCCCAGGTTGCTCTGCTGTGCAGGGACTGAAGATCCCTAGGGACAAGGACTGGCTCCTGAGCACCAGGAAATGGTGAGTGGCCAGTGGCATCATGAGCCTGGAAAGGGAGACTGTTGGAATGGCACAACTGACAGTGCAGGAACAGAAATTGGCAGACCTGTATTCTCCACAGTCTCTGGAGTCTGCAGGCCTGAGTCCTTCTGTTGAGCAGTGTACCCTTATTCCTGCTGGCCTTTCAGGTGGGGAGCACATCAGTAGCAGAGATGCTCTCTCGCTTCCTTATCCTTTTAGGGCATCCTCAAACCCTACCTCTAATACTTTATGGCAGGTATGTGCCTGTGATTCAGAAGCTACCCAGATGCTGGTGATTGACACGTGGGCCCATCTTGATCAAATCCCCACATGCCATTTTCTGGCAGGAGAGGACTTGTGGCCTATAGGAATCTTGCTTCCTCCTGATCTTGCCAATTTTCATTTTCACTTTCTTTTTTCTTTCCTTTTCTTTTTATTTTTTTGCTGGAAGTTGAACCTAGTGATAATTTACTACTGAGATATATCCCTAGTACTTTTTATTTTTATTTTTTATTTTGAGACAGGGTCTATGTTATTTGGTGACATTGACCTTATTATGGTTTGATTTATTTAGATTTTTCTAATGCAATTAAGTGTACAATTTTTACATACATATGGATTCATATATGGATTTATTTTATATTGTGATTCCTTAGTTATTATTAAAATAGTATAATTTCATAATATACATGAATGTCAAGTAATGTTCTTATAAGTGATACTCTTTTGTTCTTATAATTGAAAAATTTCTTGGCTACAATTATGCATATAATTTTGTGGATGAATTTTAGAACTTTATAATTTGGTTTCTTATTTCATTAAAAGGAAAGCATGTTAATTTCTTACTATTGCATTGTAGTTATACATAATATTTGACTTCATTTTGACATAATCATACAAGCAAAGAATATAATTTGCTCCATTTCAGTAACCAGTAGTTCTCTTTAACTCTCCTCCTACGTCCCTCCTCTTTCATTTATTTATAGTTTTATAAATTACTGCTTTAGAGATATACATAAATGTAGAAACTACTATGATGTTTTCATATGGGGTATATAACAATTTTACAGGGATATATTGTAGGTTAATTTGGGAAAAAATAGTTTTCTTTGTAAGGATTAGTTTTATCACCTGAGTTTTTATGTGCTAATGATATTTGTGTTCTCAGAAGTTCCACATAGTTTTTCTAAACATATATACATGTGAAATATCACATACATATTGCACATATATAAAACTTAATCATAGTGTTTTATACTATTTCTTAAATTGGATATACTATAAAAATTTGACTAGCTCCTAGGAACAATATTTTCCCCACAGATTATTTATTACTTCCAAGATGTATATTCTCTTTAACCATGCCCCTGAAATTGTAGGATTGGTGTTTGGGTGAGAAACGTGTTCTTATATGTTATCATGGTCACAAATGCTGTAATTTCTGTTATTCTCTGTGACAGTGAGCTTCATATAGCTTCAATAGCAAGAATTTCCATGAATAATAATAAACTCTTGAGTTTATGAATATTCACTTGTTTTAAGTCATCATCAATCTTATTTAGTTGTGTCTATGAAGGGATTTTATTTTATATTTCTCTAAATACTTTTAATATTTCTTTAGATTTTGAATTTCTCATGATTATTGAAATCTTAACTATAGAGATCCCTTGTATTAATTGACAATTCAAGGTATTTGCCTGCATTTCTTTTTTTGTTTCTGCCTTTAAAAATAAGAAAATGTATCCAAAAAGGCAGATACATTTGGATTTCAAGAAAAAAAGATTTTGTTTTTAATTAATAAAATAGAATATTTAAATTTTTATTCCCCTGTGTTTGTGTTGTGTATGTTTTGTATTTGGAGGTTATTTAAAATAATATTCTAGGGTTTATTTTTGGAAATTCTAACAAGAAATATAAATAAGGAAAATCTCACTTCCCTATTGCTTCAGGAAAATGAACATTTACTCAAAATCATTGGTTAAATAAATTGTTGAAAAACACATTCACTAAAACACCCACTCCTATTTTTTGAAGATTTTTAAAAGTGATATTGACAGTGAATCATTCATTTTCTTATCTGGAACTCAGACTTCATTACAAAATATATAGAATAAGATTTGGCAAATTCTAGAAATATGCATCATAATTTATTGTTTTCTGAATTATATGTTACAGAGATAACAATGAAAGGACATGTATTTTTAGAAATAGTTACATTTTTTTCTTCAAAATTTCTTATAAAACTTTTAAATTTATTACTTTTCTAAGTCATACTCAGACTCTGGATCTGTGATGTGCTTTTTTGTACTCTGTAATCTCCAAGCAATTACCTCATAAGGAATCTATGTTGTTAGCTCAGTTTTTGAATAGTTACTTAACATGAAAGAGGGAAAAAATTGTTTTGCTCTTTGGATGTCTTGTTTGAGTACTTTATTCAAAATGGAGAGAAAATAATATTTCTTCAGATATATCCTCTACATCAGGAGCAAATCAACCATTGAGAGCTTTGAAGGGATTTTATATAGTTCTGTCTCTGGGTGGTTCTCTTTGCAGCTGAGTTAACATTTAATATCCAGAAACCTGTGTTTTCTCATCTCTAATATGGGAATAATTTTAGAGGACACAGATGTATCATATTGTCATGTAAGCTAGTAACACGTATCTGCTGTGGCCACACCTGACAAACCACCTGAAAAATGCTGTGCCGATACTGATTTTAATGTGTCACTCACATAAATTTTCTTTCAAAAACTTGTAAAAACCTTTTCACTGTAGGCACCAATGACATCCATATTGCCAACATTAAAAGTTGAGTCTTCCTGTCTAAATTCCAAATTCCTATTCTCTGGTGCTTCAAGGTGGTATAACTAATTGTTTCCTTGAACTGCTTTTACTGTGTCTCCCTAATAAAATCTGTTCCATGCTTCTGTCACCCACATTCAGCTATGTTTAGAAAATGACATAGAAACCTGTATTTTCTTTTTTTAATAAAAGAGGGTTGACATTGCTTCTGGCTGGTGTCATTCCTTGTTATAAACTGAACCAGGATATCTCCAGGTCTGAGAAAAGTCACCCCATAAACAAACAAGTATATAAAAAGGTTTTGTTTATATGTAATATATGTGCATATTATATATATACATATAGGTTTAGGCTAGTCTCTTACCTGATTTTTTTTAGGTGAGGAACACAATTTCTTACCCCTATTTCTTCATGGGTACAAAAAACAGGAGATACACTGCCCTGAGTGAAAGCAGTGAGCTTTAAGCAGAAAGCTTCCAGTGGTGGGTTTTCTCCCTCCAGATGCTGGCCATGGTCCATTCCATTCCAGATACCAGAAAAAAGCAAAATAAAAATTATATATATGCACACATACAAACACACACACACTCACACACACACACACACACACACACACACACATACTAAGAAATCCTGCTTTTTTGAATAAGTGTCACTGTCCAAATTCTAAAATAATAAGAAATGTATGAGTCATGGAGTGTAGTAGAGGTGTTTGAACTTTAAATTATACACATCTATTTTTGTACCCTGGATTAAACCCAGAGTCAGTTAACCACTGAGCCATACCCCCAGCACATTTTTAATATTTTATTTAGTGACATGCTCTTTTTAATTTCTTGAGGCTGGCTTTGAAATTGCAATCTACCTATCTCAACCTTACAACCTGCTGTGATTACATGTGTGTGCCACCATGCCTGGCAAGAAAATTGATCTTGATTTCAAGCCTACTTGCTTATTTATGGACTTTCATCATAGGAAGAAAAATATTATGCACTGTAAATTATGTCTAAGATCAAATTGCACAATAAGGTGTTGATCTTTAATCCTGAATCCCCACTGACCAGTCAAGTGGAGAATATGTCAGCAGTAGACTCCAGAAGTTCTTTCCTGTTTCTGAAGGATATCTTCAACCATGTCTTGAAGTTCTACCTGAGCACATATATGCCAGTATTCCAGCACATTCCCAGCTTATGAAGTGGATTGTGGAGAAGGATGATCATCAGAAGCATGACTCCATGTATTGTATTCTGGCAGAAGGAGGGCTATGGTCTGTGTCTGTAGGTATCTCAGACCTTTCTTCCTGAACCATGTTTTTTTTTTCTTTCTTTTTTTTTTTTTTGGGTGGGATGGTGGTACTGTGTTTTAAACCAAGAAGTTCTTTACCAGTAAGCTACATCCATGGTACATTTTATTTTTTATTTGGAACAGATGCTAAATCTGGCCTTGAACTTGTGTTCAGTCTCATGAGTTACTAGGATTACCAGTGTATATCACCCTGATCAAATCCTCCTGAATGTTCTAAATAAATGGGAAGCAAAATGTGAAATACAGGACCCTGTCTCCCAGCCTATGCCTTTATATATATGTCAATAAAATACTAAAATTTCACCTCCCTGTCCATATTCCAAGTGACAACTTCTTCTCTGATCAGTATTATCAATAATTTCCCCTATTACATTTCAAATGAGTACAGTATCTTAATTAATTCATTCATTAATTTACAAAGAACTGGGCAGAACTTTATAAATAATTTTTTTTCTGGCTGAGTGCAATGGCTCATGCCTATACTCACAGAAACTCAGTTGGCTAAGGGATGAAGATTGCAATTTCAAGGTCAACATCAGGAATTAAAATTGACATAGGCAACTTGGAAAGACTTTTCTCAAAATTTTAAACCTTGGACTTGGTGTGCACCTCAGATTTAACATGCCCATGTGACAAATCCACAGTACCATAGAAAAAGTAAAAACAAAGGCTTTTATTGTTTTACTGTTTTTTGAGTATTTCACATGATAGAAATTAGAGAAAAATCATTTTACCTTTGCAAAAATATGTGCTTGTGCTTCTTTTGTCTCCAAGGCCAGACACCTTGGCACATGTCTTTGTGTTGAGAAGTCCCCTGGTGGAATTTATGTCAGAAGGTTCTCCTTACCCTCTCTGGTATTTTCCTGGTACTGTTTCAGAACTGTCTGATATGAGGATCTCACAGCTGACACACCTGAAGTCTTTTGAGAGTCTAGTGAATATCAATACATGGATCTTAACTTGTAAGAGAGCAGACTAAATTTAGGGACTCTAGTTGTTCAGGGAACACGTTGATTGCCCTAAAATCTGGGAGAAATCTCCTGGTTTGCCCTTCATCAAAGGTCACTTTAGTTTTCCCTGACCTTGGCTTTCATAAATACTGCTATAATGAAGAAAGTAATGCAACAATTTATTTAGCATACTGATTTTAAATACTTTGGGAATGCACCCAGAATTATTATTATTGTGTTAATTTTTAAAGAACATTCAAATTTCAAGACTTTGAAAATTGGCTCTACTGAAATTATATTCTAGCACAGTTTGCAAGTGTTTCTTTTATCCATATCCACATAATTGGAGTACTAGCTATTCTTCCATTTTTTGATAGTAGCTGCACTCAGGCTGCAGAAGTTCTCATAGTTGAGTGGTGCACTAAATGTTTGCTAAAAGTTAGAATTCAGGCTGCCTTTTACTCATTGAAAGGAGCTGATGTGAACCTATTTTAGAAATAAGCAGGAGTATGCACTTTTAACCCCTTTTCTTCACTCCTGGTGCAGATTGCAGCCCATGAAAATTCTTGCATGCTAAAGTGGAGCCACATTTTTTGATATAGAGAAATATGCAACTATATATTGTCATTGCTCCCAAATCCTGGGAGATTAGAATGTAGTACATTGAATGGAAAAAGTTGAATTTCGGACAGATTCCTTACAGAAAGAATTGGTTAGCCATGGAGTTATTACTGAGGTGTGCTGAGGAAGAGGTATCATGGTGTACTTCACTACCAATTAGGCTGCCAGTTGTAGACTGCATTTCCCTTGTTCACTCTTTGATGCTGGATAGATAGAAACTCAACTACTAGCAACATCATTTCACAGATTATGCTGGAAAATATCTTTTAGGTAAAAGTGGGACCTTTGATATTTAACTCCTCTTCTTCCCTGGTCCCATGATATAAAACCCATGGATCTTGCATTTTCATAGAAAAACACTCTTTTTCTCTAATCTTGATACTTATATGTATCTAGTCTCCTTCTCTGTGTGTACCAGTTATATTAAAATTCAAACTACAAATGATTTAGAGTTAAAAGTTATATATTTATGATCCAAAGTGTCTTCCTGTACTCAGGGTGATAACTGCCCCAGTTATAAGGATCATTAAGGAATGCTAATGTCATAATAAACCAACTTCTCCAACTGATCTGATGGTAGTTTTTTTATGTTTCTATTTAATTTATAAATTTAAGAGGAATTCACAAGTGGAGTAGATATTTATTTGGTGTATTCATGAGTAAATCTAATCAGGAGGTTCATATTCTGCTACATTTTTATAATCATCCCTCTTAATATCTGCTTTTTGTTGGGCAGTGCTGAGGTATAATTGCAGTGTTACACACATTCTGCACATAATCCCAACCAGTGTCCTGGGCTGCTACTTCTAATATCTACTTTTAGGCTATATTATATCATTTATTCACATTAAGTAATTTTCTTTATATAATTTATTTTATATAGATAAATTAAATTATAGATTTTATTGCACTTAACAATAAAAACAATGTTTACATACATATGGATTTACCTATGTAATTTTCTCTATTGTGAATTCTTGATCTATAGATTACCACAATACTATAATTTTATAGCATATAATAGTGTCAGGTAATGATAGCTGGTAACTTTGCTTTTACATTTCATAGAGCTCTTGGCTAAATATATGCATATATATAATATTCCAGGAGAATTTCAGATGTTTTTACTTTGTTCCCTTCTTAAATTTTCCTGGGATATTATTATAGATTGACTTGGGGAAAATAGTCAACGTTTTTATGATAGTTTTACCATCTATACATAGGATGTGCAATTGGTTCTTTGATGTACTTATGTGTATTTTTATTTTCTCAAATTCTGCATGCTTTCAAATATGCTTTCATATGAAACACAACATTCATGTGACATATTTATAAAATATTCTTGGTGTTTTTTAGTATTTGTAAATCTGGATATAACAGAAAATGTTTCTGGTTCCTAGAACCATTATTCTCCACAGTTTAGTAATTCTATCTTTCTAAATATACATCTCCTTTAATCATGACCCTGGATTTTAACTCTGGAGGAACATTATTATATTCTTATATTTCTAAGAATGTAATTTCACACTCTGTGTTTGGTGGTGGTGAATCACATGTTTGTTTTAAAAAGTACAGTTTCTACACATGGAGAATAACAAATTAAACTATATTTTCTCTTTATGAGAATGCATTTATTGCACATGATTTTCAATACTACTTAATTTTTTGTACATGATGTGGTTTTATTTTACATTACCTAATTTCTAAAGATGTTTAGTCTTTCATGATTATGTAGCACATCATGTTCAAAAGTTCAACTCATTAAATTTGTCTAAAAAGTTACCCTGAGTTTACCAATCATCAGTGGAGAGCTGAACTAGGAGTCATGTTGAGAGTACACTACAGCTTTGCCAATGGGTAGTGGAAAGCCAGATCAGGGAGATTATGACTAGACCTGCATAAACCTATCTAAGCCTAGAAAAGACTTAACTGAGCTTAATAAACACAGGGAAAATAGGAAAATGAGAGCATTTTTGCACTGCTACATTCCAGATTGAACATTACAGAGAAGACAACTCTCTCCAATGCTGTGAGTCCTGTGGCTCAAAGGAACTCGTGAGTCCATCTACATTGGATCAAAATGATGATATGATTGGTGTCAGGACACTTGACCCTCTGATTGCCTGCCTGACTGTTCCTTGGCACTTCCAAGACCACAGCACCCACTTTTCCCTTGCACCCACCTAGTTTGGCACCTGCTGAGTCACTGGCATCAACCCACTGCAGTACCCTTCCTGTTCCTGGCACTGTCAGTTATCTGACATACAAGTGATTCTGGCCTGCCTTACCTAACTGGTTCCTGTGATCACAATGTTTCTGGGCCCCTAGAAACCAGGGACCTTGTCTGTCAACCCCTTCAGCCTCACACTCTGCCTACCACTTGAACTACTAAACCTGCAGCTTCACTGTTTTGTGCTTAGTCCGGCTTGACAGATGAAAACATTCCTGCCAGCCCACATTGCTCTCTGGCCCACAGCCTGTCTCAACCAGATCACCATTTTATCACCTGACCTTTCCAGTCTATCACAGATTGACATTTACCAAGCCTTAGATGAATATTGTCTCTACAATGCCAGCAACTCACCACAAATTAAAGCAACAAGAACCTCACTAATACTAAGTCCATGCACCCAGGAATTCCACCTATGGGAACTGCTCTCAAAGGGGAGAACACACTGGTAATGGACAGCTCTTACCATTCCACCCCTTACCAATCTCAAAAGAAGGGAAGTTTAGAAATCTTAGAACCCCACTGGAAACTTGGTGAACAAAACAGTAAAAAGGAAGAACTCAACAAGTTATGCCCATACACCCACATTCAATTCACACCTCAAGAAAAACAAAATTAGTTGGGAACAGACAGCAAACACATATTCGCACTCTTTGTCAAACATAGTCAAAATGATTCCATAATTTCTTAACTTTTCATTCAGATTGTACACTTTTTTTTTCTTGGTTATGATTTGTGTTGTTTTGTTTTACTTCAATTTGTACTAATTTGTTCATGAACACCTATACATATAAAGATTTGTTTTTCTTTCCTAATTTCTCTTCTTTTTGTTGAAGGTGGTTATTTTTCATGATCAGTGTTTTGAACGTCAAGGTTTTGATTAGCATAGCTTGATTTTGTTTTGTATTCTTTTTTACAGCACCGTATTCTATATTTCTCTTTTCTCCCCTTCCCTATTCTATTGTGAACAACCAAATTCTATCCTCACTCTTGCTTTATATTCTTTTTTCTATTTTTATCTTTCTTCCTCCTTAACACATCCTATGTCACCACTGCATCTGCTCTATTTACCCTTTAAAATTGCAAACATTTTCTACCTTTCTATCCCTGCTCTCCTCATACTGAATTCTATCCTTAACATCTCTTAATGTTACTTAATATAAGTAATGCCCTCCCCTACCACCAATTACAGAGCAGTTGTTAATATGGCAGAACTCATAAACAACACCTATTGTTTGACATTGTGTCAGGCATAATTTATGATTACAGAAGGAAATTGCTGATACTTCTAACCTGCATATTATACCAAGTAACACTGTATATGTCAAAATAGGAATGAAGTACCTAATGTACTGTTATATATTGTTGGCATAGGCTTTTGATATCATTGACCTCTGTCCCATATTGTAAGGTCTTTATAACATAGGGGGACATTATAAACTCATAAGGTAGAAACTCTACTGCTTCATATCCATCCAGATAGTTGGGTGAACACTCAAACAATATGAGAAATGAATGGAACAAACCATACCAAACAACATAGAATACCTCAATATCAGACTCCATTGACACAACAATGGAAGAAAGGTCAGAGATGTTATATAGATAGTGTATTGTTCAACTGATCTATGAAGTAAAAGATGACAAAATAAATCAAAACAGAGAGAAAATACAAGGTGAAAGGTAACTTCAATAAGGAAATATAGATCTTTTGGAAGAATTAATTGGAGATTCTCAACATGAAAGCATTCATAAATCAAATTAAAAATCCAGTGGAAAGCATCACCAACAGATGAGACCACAAGAAGATAGATTTTTGAGGACTTGAAGACAAACTATATAATCTTAAAGAAAAAGAGGACTACAGATAAATAATTTTAAGGGACTATGAACAGAAATTTTAAGATGAAGGTTCTGAAATATAAACTAAATGATGCACAATATTAACAATAAAATAGATCAGGAAATTTCCCAAGTCTTAAAAACAAAATGGAAAATCAAATACATAAATTACACAGGACTCCAGATATACACTATTGCAAGAAACTCATTTGAAGACACATCATTTTGAAAGTGCCCAATATACAGATAAAAGAATCTTAAAGCAACAAGATTAAAAGACTGGTCTCTTTTTAAGAAAAGAACAATGCAAATCTCAGCTAATATTTTAACCCAGACCCTAAAAGGTAGAAGGTTTAGAATAACATATACCAAACACTGAAGAAAATAGATGCCAACCAAAATACCATATAAAGCAAAATTAAGACTTTGACTTGAAGATGAAATAAAAAATTTTATGATAAACAAATGTTAAAATAATTTACAACTTTAATTTGACACTATGAAAGATATGCAGTAAAATACCTCAAGAATATATGGGGCAAAAACAAAAACTAGCAAAGCAGAAACAACACTAGAAGAATACTCAAAGGAGAAACAAGTTAAAAACTGTAAATAAACCAAAATGTCAGGAAACTAGAAAACATATTTCAATAAAAAAACACTGAACATAAAATTGTCTCAGCTCATCTAAAAAGGACATAGGCT